>NC_085087.1:7081035-7106035 GCF_963422355.1 Corticium candelabrum | reverse complement strand
AACAGACAAACAGACAGATAGACAGACAGACAAACAGAGACAAGCAAACAAACAGACAGACAGCACGTGCGCACGCACGCACACACACACACACACACACACACACACACACAATCCTATCCATTAACCACATATTGCAACATCGTAGCGACAACAGTCTGACCTTGAACTGATGGAACTACATAGTCCAGCACTGCCACTTGAGCACCAAGCCCTGCAGCTAAAATTATCCCAAACATTCAAATAAATAAAATTTCAAGTGACTAATTGTGATCACCTTCTTTGGCACAAGCAAGCCCTCCAGATCCTCCTCCAATCACAACCAAATCATATCTATCACCATCTAATAACAAATAATTAATTTATTGATTTTAATTTCCTTAATTTATTTATTTTCATTTTTGAATTCATTAATTTCAATTTTAATTCATGATTTTTATTTTACCAATTTATTAGTTAATTTCATTTTTATTCATTCAGACAAGTCGTTTGTCAACATCTCACTCGCAGAAAATAGTCTCCCACAGATTCGAGTCACTCCAGCTGCTGTCTTCAGCTGCCATCGATGCAGCCAAGTGCGAGACATTCAACGTCTAGTGCAACGTCTTACTTTAGATCCCGGATAATAAAAACAGACCAATCACTATTGATGTCATTTTCTTGTCGTTCGTCGCTACTTCGGCGGTCGCTATCGTGTGTTTCTAGAGCGCAGACGTTACGCTCTTATCGGAGGTTTTGTGAGGCAGCTGAACGTTCGACTCTAATAGAGGAATTTGAAGGAAATGCGGCCGCTGAAGAGACAGTTCGACTATTACTGGAAGGAAACAGAGTCAAACTGGCAGAAACTATCACATTAAGTATAAAAATCAGTTGAATAATTTGTAGCTAGATTGTTGTTTTGAATTGAAATATTGATGGCCACGCCCACGTTGCCTTGGAGATTTTGTAATAATTTTTAAATTTGATGATTTGGTTTTGCGTATTAAAGTAGATTTTAGGATTGTAGTATAGAATGTTTTTAGATAGTTTCACTCTGTTTTTATGACGAATCTGCATGGTTAGATTCAAAATTTGTTTGTCTAAATGCAGTCTCTGACTTTCTGTCTGCCTGTCTGTCTGTCTGCCAACCTGCCTGCCTGCCTGCCTGCCAGCCAGCCTGCCTGCCTGCCTGCCTGCCTGCCTGTCTGGTCTTACGATATTATTGTTGCTGAGTAGTCTGCTTGCCTATCACAGCTGGGTATTCCTCATCAAACAGAACCAAGAAACAGATACGTACAAACTGATGGAAGACCAGACATTACATTCTATGACATTGATTCTGGTGTCACCTATGAATGTGATGTTTCTTTGGCTCACCCTTGGAGGAAAGACATAGTGAACGGAGCTGCAAAGCCTGCAGACATGCAGCGACAAAACGGGAATCAGAAAAATGTTACAAATATTCAAAGGAGATCTTGCCAGATGGATCTAGCCCTGAAATTGTTCTGCTAGTTTTTGAGAATTTTGGCACATGGAGATCACAAGTGGAAAACTCACTATATGAACTGGGAAGAAAGGCAGGGCTCATTGAAGGAAGACGAGTAGATGCAGAGTGTATGTCATATTGGTGATGACGATTTTCTGTGACTCTCCAAGAATGCAATAGTAAAGTTGTCTTGAGAAAAATGTCGAAGTTGTCAACAAACAGATTAATGGAGGATAATGTAGTTAGCAGAGATGATACATTCAGTGCTTCACACATTGAAATAGTTGAACTTGTTTATGAAGCATTTTTTTAATTATTGAAGAATCGTGTATTCTAGTGTGTAGGGATGCTGTATTCTAATAGAATAACCTGCCTGCCTGTTAATCTGAATTTTCTTGTTGATTTGTCTGTTTGTTGTACTGTCTGTCTGTTGGTTTGTCTGTCCATTTCTTTGTTGGTTATCTACAGCTGACTGGCCAGGTTACACAGATAGACACCATTGTCACATTGTCGTTTCCTAGTCGAGTCTGCGCATCCCATGAAACGTCTGCTGGGTCAGTCAATTATCACCGCCGTGTTGGAGCAGTTCCACAGAAATCATCCGTCGACATTCCGAGTCGGGATCACAGGACCACCCGGTGCTGGAAAGTCAACATTTATTGAGACATTTGGGACGTTTCTGACGTCACAAGGACACAAAGTTGCAGTCCTGGTTGGAAGATAGGCAATATACATTGCATGTATTATGTTATTAGGAAGAAACGATTTGTGTTAGGCAGTTGATCCGAGTTCTTCCACAACTGGTGGATCTCTTCTTGGTGACCGAACGAGGATGCCTCAATTGTCACGTAATCCTAATGCTTATATCAGACCATCTCCGTCGTCAGGAGCACAAGGTTGGTTATTATAACTAAACATATGAGGATGTGCAAGACAGATAGAAAGACAGACAGACAAACAGACAGACAGATAGCAAGACAGACAGACAAGGCAGATAGCAAGAGAGACAGACAGACAGACATGGTGTAGATATGTGTTTGTAGATATCTTGTGTTATTGCTTTGTGTTTCAATTGTTTGTATTACAGGTGGTGTAACAAGGAGTACTGGCGAGACCATTCTACTTTGTGAAGCTACCGGTTACAACATCATTTTAGTGGAAACAGTAGGAGTGGGTCAAGCAGAACATGCTGTAGCTGACATGGTGGATATGTTTGTACTTTTGACCCCTCCAGGAGCAGGAGATGAGCTCCAGGTGTGTGTGTGTGTGTGTGTGTGTGTGTGTGTGTGTGTGTGTGTGTGTGTGTGTGTGTGTGTACGTGTCTTGAAAGAATTGTATTTAATTTCAGGGCATGAAAAGAGGTGTTGTCGAGTTGGCTGACATGGTTATTGTAACGAAAGCCGATGGTGAGTTGATGAAAGCAGCAAATCATATGAAAGCAGAATACCTCAGTGCACTGCGCTTTCTCAAACGACAATCAAAGTTATATTACCCCAAGGTCAGGTGTGTGTGTGTGTGTGAGTGTGTGTGTGTGTGTGTGTGTGTGTGTGTGTGTGTGTGTGTGTGTGTGTGTGTGTGTGTGTGTGTGTGTGTGTGTGTGTGTGTGTTTGACTGCAGTCTTAATCTCTGATCAGTCAGCACTAACTGCATGCTTCTAGCATAAACATTTCATCTTGTCTATAAGGTCCATCTCATTTCTTGCCAAGAAAACAGAGGAATCAATGAAATATGGGAAGAGATGCATGGCTTCAGACAGATAATGCAGGTAATAGCCAGTCTGTTGTCAACACAAATAACCACACAAGTGCTACTCTAACCAATACCTGCATACCTCTCAGTCCCCATCTATTTATTTATCTACTCACATGTGTGTGTGTGTGTGTGTGTGTGTGTGTGTGTGTGTGTGTGTGTGTGTGTGTGTGTGTGTGTGTGTGTGTGAGTGTGTGTGTGTGTGTGTGTGTGTGTGTGTGTGTGTGTGTGTGTGTGTGTGTGTTTTATATTCTAGGAGTCGGGACACTTTGAATCAAAACGACATCAGCAACGGAAAGCCTGGATGTGGAATCACATTCGACATCAAATACTGTCCAGGTTATCCTCCACCATACATCGGCAACCGACTATTGTACATTGAGAGTCGTAACTGTTTTAATTGTGCAGCTTCAGACGACATCCTGCGGTACAGGAATCCTATGCAAAGTATGAAGAGCTGGTTGTTGATGGTGTGTTGACACCGGGAGCAGTTGCAGACAAGTTACTTGCATGCTTTCTGGATGACAGACGAGCAAATGAGAGTGAAGCCAAGAAATAGTGAAATCCCAGTCTTGTCTAATGTTTAGACACATGGACACGTATCTGCGTATATATTGAACAATTTCAATAAAATCACCGGTGAGCTGTATGTACAGCAGGCAATATTTCTGTATCAAGTGTGCATCAAGACTTAACACATCCAGGCATAGAAGCATCCGGGCATAATCACATCCGGGCATGCAGGATTATAATTAAATTGTACGTAACCACTCAGTCTTGCCACGTTGTCAGCCCGCCATTTTCTGCTTCATTCTTTATGACACTTCCACGGCCGGTACGTCAAATTTTAAGCAACTAAAACGTTAGTTACGTTTGTCTATGTTTCTCTAATCGCATGTGAGCGAATGGACAACGTCGCACGTTCATTGCAAGACAAGAAAGTTGATTTTAGGTTATCGTGCTTTTGCAATCGGTAGAGAGAAGGAAGTTTGTGCAAGAGAGGGTAGGAAGGAGGCAGAGTGAGCAACGAAGAGATGAAAATTGTCTTTTTCAATGTAGGCCACGCCCTCATCGCTACTCAATCTCGCGTTTGTTTGAATGTTGAGACGTCTCGACGGTTACTTTTCATTGAGATCAGTTTGCGCATCGTATTTGCAGTTCTAGCGTTTGTGTCACGTTGTATTCGTGTTCTGTTCTCGCAATGAACGCGCGCAGCGACTCAACAAGCTGAGTTGGCCCTTCCTACTTGGCTACTCCTCCCACTTTACTTTCCCGGCTGGGGAGTGGCTGGCGACTAATGTTGGCCCCTCCTACTTTTGTCGGCGGGAAAATATTGAAAGAAAACATATCTCTATTCAGTCAGAAATGCGACAGGTCGTATGACAGATATGTAGATATCAATAAGATAGCGTTGTTTACTACAAATTCTGTGGTGACTTTATGTTCTGGTAGATTCCTTGTTAAGTTAACACATGTCATGGAGATCAGAAGGAAGATGATTGGTAAGCATTGCAATATTGTAAATGTTAATGTTTTAGTTTTAATGTTGAAATTGTTGTGAATTGAGATGTTAGTGTGTGTGTGTGTGTGTGTGTGTGTGTGTGTGTGTGTGTGTGTGTGTGTGTGTGTGTGTGTGTGTGTGTGTGTGTGTGTGTGTGTGTGTGTGTGTCTAACATGTTGCATGTTGCTGAGAAACAGAATGTGTTTGAGTACAACAATGATTGTGTTTGATAGATCTTGATGAGAGAGCAGTGACACTTAATAAAGAAGGTAATTTTGGTGAGGCAGTTAAAGTTCTAGAACAAGCCAAACAAATGGCAGAAGAGTATTTAGACACAAAAGACGAAATGAGACTGGGAGGTGAGGAATGTTGTTTGATTGAAAATATTGCAGGAATTCTAAATTAACGGTTTGTGTCTCTGTTTTGATGTTTAGCTATTCGTTATCTGGGGGAGACATACATTAGTAATGGAGAATATATGAAAGGACAAGCTCTTCTTGAAGACATTCTATCAGTTCAGAGACAAGAGACACCTAATGTCTTATTAGCTACCAGTGAGTTGTATTGTAATGTTTGTTGAAAGTTACACATAAACTAGGACGTATGGAAGCTGTTGCATGATGTTTTAGGGAAATGTCTGTAGTATTGTGGGTTTAAATTTGATTTAAACAAAGATTGAGAAATGTTTGTCTGTACAACTTTGTCTGAAGTTTGATTAACTTTGAAATGTTAAGACAAAATGTCTGATCAGTAGAAACAATTATTTAGAGCACTACAAACGTACCTTGTTTGTCAGACTTATGTGTACAAAGAGTGATTTTATCCAGGATAGCAATGCTGGAGTGAGTGATTCCAAGCGTTAGCAATCTGCCTCTTGATTGAACAAGAGAACCCTTTCATGTACTTATTGAGTCTATGAAGCCCTACACAACACTGATGGATATCAATTATTACTTGATGTCAGTCAGTAATGTCAAAAATTAATGAACTAGTTAATATTAATAGACACCCTATGGAAAACCCTGGATATGTGTTGTTTTGCTTGATTGAAATGTTTGATCAAAAGAATGTGTAAAGGCAGCAAGTGCATTTTATGAGACAGAGTGAGACGTGAGTGAAGTGTGTGAGACACAATTGTCTAACTGTTGACAAATGATTGTTTTGGTGGATTAAACTGTTATGATGAGAGTTATTAATATTAATGTTGTCACCATCTAGTAATCGGTTGCTCAGTTATCATATCTGTTTAAATACTATCAAGGGTGTCTATGTGGGTATAAGAGTCGTAAAACAAGGACGGGTGTGTGTGTGTGTGTGTGTGTGTGTGTGTGTGTGTGTGTGTGTGTGTGTGTGTGTGTGTGTGTGTAATTAATTAAAATATTTTGTCAAATGTGAATGTGAAGGATTATAGGTGGATAATCAAGTGACACTTGCACTTGACATCTCAAAGTTTATGATCAAGTGACTATTAAGAGATGCATGTGTATTGAGTCAGTTACATTTACTAGTAATAACATATCAACTAAGTTACTGTTATGTCTTAATTAACATCTTAGGATGTCAAATATGATGTTGTGTGTACTTGTATGTATATGGTATATTACTGTGTGACTGACTTTTGGTTGTTTGTATTTACAGTCTTGTGTGCTCTGGGTAGATGTTACCACTATCAAAACAAATCCATGGATGCCACACGATTGCTAGCAGAGAGCTTGTCAATATATCAGAAATACGTCTCAGCTAATGATGCTCGTGTGACAACTAGTAAGTGTTGTGTGTGAGTAATTGTTGTTTTGAAAGATTTTTAACTTATTTGACAAGAGGATATGATGTTTGTCTTGCCACCAGTTTGTCTGTCTTTCTCTTGTGTCTCTTCCTGCTTGTGTGTTTGTGTATGTGTGAGAGTTTCTTTATTATTGAATTTACTGGAGTGTGCATTCTATCTTGATCTCTTCATGGGAGATACACCTGGTTACTCCATCTTGAATACATGAGATGCTCTAGGAGCTGAAGGACCGTTGTTCTTCGACGGATAGTAACGGTGATCTGCAAGTACATAGGTAGTGCCGTTACCGTTCACATACGGGTAGTTAGAAAATTGACCAATAACAATGCGTAATATGCAACGCTCCCCCAAGCGCGCGTATTCAAAATGTACTCCTAAGTAACGCAACGCGCTACGCACTTCAAATTTGCACAAGACATAGAAATTAGCGATACAACAAAGACCTGTGAGTTCGATTTTTGATTGCTTCGTTCTGCGATTTTAGAATAATATTTTTTGAATGTTTTCCGCCTCTAATGTACAACCAAACGGAATCAAAAGCAGCAATCAAAAATCCAGCCCGCATACGTTGTGCACCACCATGCCGGGGATCTGCTTGCAACGTTTCATAGTCCACAACAGAGCCGTTTCTTAGTTTTAGGCTTTCAAATCTGTCAGACGCCTACTTTAGGAACTCCCACTTTGGCACACCTCCCAAACCGCTTCCTGCTATTGCGTAAATTCGACTTTGTTTATTCTTCCGCATACACACACAGCACAAAGACAGTGCCCCAATGTCATGTTTACTCATTTCACACTGCAACGACTATATTTATTGATACACAATCACTGCAATACCATACACTGCAATATGTGTAGATATGAAACCAAAGCTGAGCATATCAGTAAGCAAAACCTGCAGTTGTTACAATGTACACCAGTTACGTTAGCTAGTAGGTTTCAAATATATAGCCTGGCCATATTCAAAACCTACTGTTACCACTAGGCACCACGTGGAGGTGTAACTGGATTTCGCCTAGCAAAATGTTTTGGGAATACAAGATACACAGAATACGGAATGACCACAGAGGACACAAGATACATGGAATAGGGAATGACCACAGATGATGACAAAGTACTGTCCTGATGGAGACCAGTCTGAATCGTCACCACCTCGTGGACGCCTCGGAGATGCTGGTGGTGGACAAGTCTCAGATGGTGGAGTGCTGACATGCTGCAGCACGATGAGGACGTTTACTTGCTGACTGACCCTCCTGATCTCTCACTTTCTTCCTCCTCTTTCGAGCACCCTTGCTTGATCCACTCTCCTCCTCCTCAATCATCCCAAAACCGCCTGCCTCGTAACTACTCGTCTCTTTCTGCCACAACGCATCCTCCCCATGCTTCATCCCTCTCAGCACCTGTTGTCTCCTCTTGTACTCCACACTTTGCTGTCTGAGCAACTGGTTCTCCTTCTTGACATCCAGTTTCTCAAGAAGGAGTATGGAAACATCAGTGTCTAGAATTCCCAAAGAGTGCAGCACATTAGCCAATCCAATACTGCCAACATTTTGTTGGATAACGGCCAGAGATGTGCTGAGCCGAATAATTTCAAGAGATGCAAATACCCCCTTTGGGCAACGCCTCCAAATGAGAGAATGAAGAGCTTCATTAGAATTCTGCATGTCTCCGCGTTGCAATCTCTCCAGTAGGTCTTCATCGCTCAACCTCTCAAAAACTGGCTCCATGAGGTCAAGGACTTCTGGCTGTATCTCCTTTGGGGCATAGCTGGGATCGCCACGGTTATACTTACACCGCGAGCTCTCACCAGGTGGACAGTAGGAGTGGTCGTTGGCATGGTGACAGTATATGGCTGTGATGGCAGTGATCATCCCAGGTTTGTCACCAATGTGGCTTTGAATGGCTATGCCATAGTAATTCTGCAGCCTGTTGACAAGGCCTGCAGTCAACCGGTTTGCGCCCTTCAACCCCTTCCTCGTGGACTCCCCAGATGGAGTTGGAATCTCGACATCCTTGTGTTCTGCCCATACCCTCCTCAGCTGTGTCCCCATTCTCTTCTGCACGTGGCCGATGCAGTCACTCTTGGTGATGGTGACATCGTCACCTAGGGCTTTGCTGCTAGAACCGACCTGAAAGCACAACAGTCACAGTCACTTATGAACACTAAATGATTTGCATAAATTACTGACTTGAATGAGGAACTGTCGCCATCACCTATAAAGGTGGTGTACCTCAGTTTATGCAGTTCCAATGACCGGCCCCACATCAAAACCGCCCCATGCTGCTCCATGCTGTTTGATGAACCTCGGTAGTTGAGGCTGCAGGTTGGAGCGTGAGCCTCCTTCCACAGGCGAAACCTCTCAGTAGACCGATCCCAAGAGCCGTAGGACTGGCATTCTTTGCAGAACCCGGCTCTGGATTTCAAAGTCGAGCACCTTGCCTGTGACAGCTGAGATGGCAGCCTGGATGCCAAAAAGACTCTGGTGTCCTCTCTTCTGCCACGTGCCATCAGTCGACACAGCGACATCCACAACATCATCAGTGGTGGCAAAGCCAAGAAAGTCACTGTCATCATCATCATCATCACTGTCAGGACGGTATGTAGCTACAAAAACCAATTAGTCACTACCAAGTTTTTTGACATTACAGCATAATTAGTAAGAGATCAGAGGTTATTTGAAAACTATTGTGCAAACTGTGGCTGTCCACGGGCATTTTTGTACGGGGAATGTACAGTGCAATCAAATGTCCAATCATCAAGCAGCATTTGTGTCACGTGCTGTCACATGAGTCAGGTTACGCCAATCACCACGTAGGATTCGCGTCACGTCGAAGCGTGAATCAACTGCAATTTCAAAGTAATTGATTACCAGGATCAGGTACAGCAGAATCACAGAGAGTACGGAGCTCGGTAGCAGCTCTGGCCATCTGGTCCTTGACAACCGCAGTAGCCGCTGCTTCCACGGCCTTCTGGTGGGACGCAAACGGCTCGTTTGCGAGTCCGCCATGCATCCCAACCACTGCTACTAGTTTCTATATATAAAAAAATAAGTAATAAACAGAAACACAAGATATGAAAACGAAAATTTGTACCTGCATTGCAGCATGGCCACCCCCAATTTCTCTCATTGCTAGCACCATTCGTCTGTTTACTTCGAACGCCTGACCAGCAGTCACTCTCTGCGAGGAATGGCAGGAATGGCCGGTACGAACGTCAACTCCACAATACCTAGAAAGAAAAATAGTCCAGTCGATAAGTAACTCTAAGACGGCACATTCTTACTTGTTGGTGCACTCAAACAACAGTGGGAGTGCAAATCCCATCCTGTTGATGCCGATCTTCAGACGTAGGTGCGCGCTTTGGCACGTAGCACAAAGCGCAATTGGCTCTAGTTGAGCTGCCAAGTGCGACAGATCAATGAAGGTTTCTTCATTGATCTCTTCAGGTTTCACATCTCTCTTGTGGACCATTGTTTCTCTCTATTTTCTATCTTTTTGGTTTGTCTCATTATGTTAGACAAAGCACATGTAAACAGGAAACCAAATTACTGTTGCATGATGAGATACAGCAATTATATATACTGACATTATCTGTAAAGCCTGTTTCACTATATTGACACCAACGTCAGCGTTGTCCTGTTCACAATATCTTGAGACGTCACTAAGTTGCACGTCAAGGTTGGTCTGGAGTCTCGAGTCAGATTGCGTACACGTGTCTAATCATGGACAACTATTCCGATGTTGATCCTTCTCTTGCTGTTTCTCTTGCACCGTCATTCACGTTTTTTCCATTTCTAGATCCAGGAAGCTTGCAGCTCTGCTGATTCGCTAAAAATGCCCACGTGGTTACATTTGACGCTGACAACTTCCGGGTTTTGACTTTGGAATAGAACTTTGCTCTATTTTGACGTCATGACGCCGTGCCACTTTGTCCTTGTTCACAATACCTGGACGTCACGACGCTGCGTTGACATCAACATCGGCGTCAATATTGTGAACCAGGCTTAAGGAAACAGACACAAGAGTATCTAATATCTAATGCTCTAGAGGGCTTGACTTATAGCTGGTGTGCGTCAGTCTGTCTGTCTGTCCATCCGTCTGTCCGTATGTCTGTCTGTCCATTTGTCCATCTGTCTGCCTGTCTGTCCATCTGTCTGTGTCTGTCTGTCTCTTTGTTTGTCTGTCTGTTTCACTGTCGGTGTGTTGGTATGTCTCTCTGTCTGTCTGTTTCATATGTCAATTTGTTTGTTTGTGTTTCTGTCTATTTGTCTGTCTTTCATTATAAAATTGCCAGATATCAAAATATAGGCATCACTGCAAGTTATAGCATCAAAAATCTGTTGAACAAAGTAGTAAAATTAGCTTTTCTTTTCTTAAAGGGCTGGACATGGCTGACGAGCTCTACAAATTTTATATTATTATGGAACACTCTTACATGTATCAAGCACACTGATTATTGACTGTTGCTGTTGTTGCGCATGATCACACTTCACCCTGTGCACGTTTTTATAGCTACACTAGAATGGCAGTGTGCACGGGGTACGTGTTGTAGAAAACTTTCGTTTATTTAATCAGTTATCATGGACAGACTGGAACAGTGGTTGTATGTTGTGTGAGAAAGAACTCATCTCTCACTACTGCATTGAAATATATTATAGACATTGATTGTTGTCTTGCAACTTAATTACCAAGGAAAGTTGTTTTGTCTTAATTCTCATTTTTATTGCTGTTTTAGCTATGAACGTGCTTGGTAGATGCTTTATGGATCAAGGGAACCTTTCTGATGCTGAAAGAATATTGAGAGAGTGTCTGGAGATCATAAAATCTGCTCGACCAGAAGATCCTGTTGCTATTGCTGATGGTATGTGTTGATTGTCTGATACAATTGTAAGACGTCTCACTCTTACTGAACAACTCTACTCACCTCGCGTTGATTGAATGTGTTGTCTATAATATCATCATTGTTTATCTTCTTCAGTTCAGTCGTCACTTGCTCATTGTCTGTACCAACAAGGTAAACAAAGTGAATCTATTGAACTGATAAAGGAGTGTGTCAGGATTTTGAAATCACATTTCCATCCAAAGCATCTCCGTGTGGGTTCAGGTTAGTTTCTTGTCTTTGTTTTGATATCAACTTTATGTGAATTGTGAGCTTGACATGCTGATTATCATAATGCCACATGTTGTATACTGCAGTATAAATCAGTCATAATTGTCACGTGTTGTTTACAAGCTCTTGTTCTTCTCAGCTGTTTCTCAACTCGGATCTTATTTAATGGAATCAGGAAAATTGGATGAGAGTGAAAATTATTTAAGAGAATCACTTGAGATACACAGACATTCTCTCCATGAGAAACATCCTAATACAGCAATGCGTATGTCTAAATGTTCTATAATGTCAAATCAGCATTTGTGTGTATTAATCTGTCTTGATTTGTACAGCATTAAAAAGTTTGGGAGAATGTCTGATGAGAAAAGGGAAAAATGAGGAAGCTGAGAAACTTCTTTCAGAAGCTGTAGACAATGAAAGAGTTTCTCTCCCTCAAAATCGCCCGGACAAAATCTCCAGTCAGAATTTCCTCATTTCTCTTTCCCTGCATCTCTCACAATTGCTGGTTTTCTGTTTTCAGCTCTCGTGTCATGGTCAAAGAGTCTCTCAAATATTGCTGACTACACACGTGCTCATCATGCGCTATTAGAATCTCTTCAAATAATTGATATTAACAAACTTCCCAGCAACAGCTTTGAGAGATTAGAAGGTCTGATATTTGAGTGGAAGGTTAAATGTTGTGATTATTGAGTTTGTTTTGCAGTAAACCGTCTACTAAAGAGATTGAGCACTTTCCAACAGCAACAAGATGAAGAGACAATTATTCCTGAAGAGAAAGAAGGAATTGAAGAGACGGATGGTGAGGACAACCACTTTGTAGCCTTGTAAACATTCTTTCTTGTATTCTCTGTCTCACTTTTTGTTTCACCCCTGTGTGTGTGTGTGTGTGTGTGTGTGTGTGTGTGTGTGTGTGTGTGTGTGTGTGTGCGTGCGTGCGTGCGTGTGCACATGCGTGTGTGTGTGTGTGTGTGTGTGTGTGTGTGTGTGTGTAGTACATGTATCTGTCATGAAAGAGTCACATTGGAGTAAAATATCCAGGACACTCGGATCAAATGTTCGTCTCCGTAGACACAAACGTGATTCTTTTGGACAACTCACTCACAATTGCTTCTCTCACTCAACTCAGTAGCATACTTGATTAGAGATGGACAAGACTGCTGGCATTTTGCAACAGACGTGTACATGTAGGTTTTGTTGTTCAGTCCCAGAGCTGCACTATAGTCAGTGCCCATGGATGTCTCAGACCAAGGTCTAGGTGCATTAGAAATGCCAGTCCAAAGACTCCTCATATGACAGAGCTATCTTTAGAATAGAAGGGCTCATCATTGTGTGTGTGTGTGTGTGTGTGTGTGTTGCTGTAGCTCAATTTGTTTGAGAGTGTATTTGGAGAATGAAAACATCCGGGACCTTGCAGGGTTGCTGGTTCAAGTCACAGTGATGGCGAGCTATGGCATAATTTCCTTAAGCAAGAAACTTACACACAATTGCTTCTCTCGACTCAGGAGTATAAATGAGTACCTGGTCATTGACTGGGGTGAACATGACCGCTGGCTTGGCATCATGCAAGTAACATCATGTAGTAGACGGGTACTTGTGGGCCTTGGTGTCCAGTGCCAGAGCTGCGCCATAGTCAGTGCACCTGGATGACTCCGGCCAAGCTCCAGATGGATTGTAGCATTGGCCTAAGCTGTCAAGTAGCACATGGAGGCCTTGTCTCTAGAGGCAGGGGAGGTATCTCCGCAACTGACTTAAGATCGACGTCGTATGGCGTAGAGGGCTTGACATTTGTCCATTTGTGTGTGGGGGGCACGTGTGTGTGTGTGTGTGTGTGTGTGTGTGTGTGTGTGTGTGTGTGTGTGTGTGTGTGTGTGTGTGTGTAGTACATGTATTTGTCATGAAGAGTCACATTGGAGTAAAATATCCAGGACACTCGAATTAATGTTCGTCTTCGTAAACACAAACGTAATTCTTTTGGACACGTCACTCACAATTGCTTCTCTCACCAACTCAGTAGCATACTTGATTAGAGATGGTCAAGACTGTTGGCATTTTGCAGCAGACATGTACATGTGGCCTTTGACATCCAGTCCCAGAGCTGCACTATAGTCAGTGCCCATGTCTCTGACCAAGCTCTAAGTGCATTAGAAATGCCAGTCCAGAGACTCCTCATATGACATAGGAGCTATCTTTAGAATAGAAGGGCTCATCGTGGTGTGGTGTGGTGTGTGTGTGTGTGTGTGTGTGTGTGTGTGTGTGTGTGTGTGTGTGTGTGTGTGTGTGTGTTGTGCTTTCCCACTTGATATAGTTTATTATAGATTACTGTTTCTTATAGCATCTCACAGCAGTGGATCAGAATGGCTCACATTAGTAGCCAAATCACTAACTGGTGAAGCTGTTGAATTGAAAGCAAAATCGTCTGATACTGTTGCCACCTTGAAGCGTCGATTGCAAACCAAGGATGACCCTTCATCATGGGATCAATTGCTTGTTTTGAATAAAAAACAACTACACGATGAGCAAACATTAGCTGATGCAGGAGTAACCGATGGAACAATACTGAGTGTCGTTCTTTGTCCTCGTGAGTTGATCTTCTACTCAATAGACTATAGTATACAAATTGTAATGATGGTATGGTTGTAGGTGGTGTGACGGGCATGGGAGCCGATGCGGGTGAGTTATTTGTTCGAGCGTTGTCACAAGGAGCAGTCGAAGTGAGTCGAGTCAAGATTGTTATTGTCGGCAGAGACAGAACTGGCAAGACGTCCTTTAAACGATCCTTGCTCAAACAGAAGTTTCACATCATTGAACCGAGCACACCTGTGGCCATGGCAGAGTTGGCAGTGTGTGAAGCATCCAATTGGACTTTCGTCAATGACAAAGACCAGGAATTTTTAGATAAACAAATAGCTAGAGCAGCCATGCATGCAATGCATGATTCTAGTGCAAACGTTTCGGGTAGTGAAGGTGAGAGTCAATATGAGGATGGAAGAGCAGATTGGCCACATCTTCACAGTCGTGTTGATCTCGACTCGACAGTCGGTAGAGAATCTACATCAACTGATACTAGAGAAAGTTACTTTGATGAAGTGATAGTTCTAACTGAAGGGATTGCTCGTGCTATTCGAGATTTCCAAAGTGATCCTGATCTTCTAAAGAAGGAAGATTCAAAAGTTCACGTTACCATTTGGGATTTGGGAGGTCAAGAGCCACTTCTTCCTGGCCAAGGACAAGCCATCACATCGGGATGTGTCGTTTGTGTCGTATTTAATGTATCTCAGTTTCTAGGTGACAAGGCCAAGTCATTCTACTTTCCTTCTGCCGACTCGGAACCAATTCCAATAGACAACCACTGGATAGAGACAAACTATGATGCTGTGTCTTTATGGGCATCCATGACTTTTTTGGCAGGAGACGACGACAGTCGTGAAGGTCTTTACATTGGCAAGTCAAAGGACTGTGCATCGCCGGTCATGTTTTTGATTGGTACACATGTCAATGATGCTGATGAAGAAATGATTAAGCAACAGAATGAATTTCTGTCTAAAATGTTTCGTAATAAAGCATTTAAGCAGCACATCCTGCGACCATCCGATCACCGTGATGATTGGTTCTTTTGTGTTGAGAATTCAGTGTCTGACCCTGACAGTGCAAGTGAGGATGCAGGTGTGAGTGCAGTGAAGCAACTCATTGAAGAGATAGCACGTGATGTGTCACCCAAACGTCTAATACCAGCCACTTGGTCAGTTCTAGAGAAGATCCTTGATGCTCTAGAACAAAAGTTGGGCAGTGCTCTTTCCAATGTCCATGATATCATGGTTTTTGCTCGTCGATTGTGTCGTATGTCTGAAGAGAAAGAAGTTCGTGCTGCTCTGGCATATTTAGATGAAGCCGGTTCAGTCATCTTTCCTCAGGAAAGTGAGAAGCTGAATAACATAGTCGTCACCAAACCAAGCTGGATTTTCATGGTTTTCTCAGTGGTGGCATCTGTCGTTACTCTTCCTCCTCCCTTACTGAGTAAAGATTGGGATCGAGTGCGACAAGTAGGAATTGCTTCTTGGAAACTCATTGATCATCGCTTGAAGAAGGCAGGAGTGAAACATGAAGAATATGAAGATGTACTGAAGCTCTTGAATTTCTTTTTCATTGTCTGCCCCAAACATTGTTCATCTCAGTCATCAGTTCCCTATCAAATGGAATATTTTATTCCATGTTTGCTAGAAGTTGAGTCAGAAGGTCCATTTGCAGCTGCTAGTTCGGTTGTTTCTAATCCAATGTCACTCATTGTTTTGTCTCGTGATATCGAGTTTATTCCTGAGCAATTGCATTTCAGGCTCATGACGTGTTGCATTGAAGAATATCCTGAGGAGCCAATGTTGACACGTAATCAGTCTGTATATCATGTTGCTGAAGGTGTTGATTTGGAACTAATTTATCATGCAAAGAAATATATTATTGTCACTATTGACACACAACGGCCACGTAATGAAGTTGCATCTCTGTGTACAGACATCCGTCTGTTCATCACTAAGAAGCTTCATGAAGTGAAGACCCCAGGGTTGCCTCAGTTTCAGTTTTCATTAAATATTCAACATCCCGGACCAGCCATTCCTATGGATGTCAGCAAGTTGGTATGTATAGACGAGTATGAACACAAACCATTGAGAAGAAACAGACGTAATGTGCAACTGACTGTCGATGAGAAAGCTGCATTAGACTGTTGGTTTTATGACCATAAAGATGATGTAGCAAGACCACAACAGTCACTGACATTTACAGCAGAGAGCAAATGTACAGCCGATGATGTCGTGAAGGTAGCCAAGAAAGTCTGTCATCGCTGGCAGGAGCTTGTGTTGCATTTGTCAGCTGAATTTTTTATAAACAAGACAGAGATCATAGAGAAAGATAGAAAAGATGATTGCTTCATGCAAGCTGTAACAGCATTGAAGAAGTGGACTAGTGTATTTGGTAACAAAGCAAGCCAGGCAGCAATGATCAATGCCATGTGTAACATCGGCTGTAGATCTCAGGCTGAAGATGTTTTTAGTAGCAGTTTGGTGGAGCACGTCTGCCCACATAAATAACTGTGTTTGTCTGCACTTGTAGGCAGAGTTGTTTTGTTAAGAAGAATCAAACGTTACCTGTTTTACGTTCACATTATTCACTGACTAGTCTTTCTTGATGTGCATTGTTGTCAGTTGACATATATATGGCTGTTACTATTTAGCATTTTACCTTTTGTTTTTAGAAATACATTGATATATTGACAGAGCATAGAGTGCTATGAGTCACAAAGAGAAGTACAAATGGTTATGATTGTGTAGTACAAATGATAGTGAATGGGATTTGTGGCAAATAGAGTAATAATATTTACTATGGTGATCGGCTGCAGTTCAGTTGGTGTATCCTACTGGCTACAGCACAATAGATATGTCTATTAATTAATTACTGATATGCCAGCATGCAGTTCTATAAATCTATGGGGATGGATGGCTTACATAGGGCGAGCATATGAATAGAGATTAGTAACTACTGATGTCTATGACTTCTCTACTCTAATCTACCAACCTGTTCCCAATGTTCCATGTTGTCATCATCACACTAGTGTGGACAGATTCTTTCCACCTTGAGACTCGTTTTCAGAGTCACCGACTTTGTATTTCTTGCCTGTCTCGTTCTGTTTGTTATTGGATACAGACAGTTTCATCTCCATGTATGTGTTTTCAATGTCATCAAACTGGCCATTTTCATCATTTCTGTTGGGCTCGACTGTTTGTATATCCACGTCATCGTGTTCCTGATTATCTTCACCTGAAGTCAACACATCGTTGTATACACTTGCTTTCAGTCCGTGTCAGTGAGTTGTGTCATTCAGTTCTGAAGCACATGGAGCATACCCTGAGCTGCCTGAACTCTAAAGATCAATGAGAAATATGCACATTACCATCTTGATGTATTTTATTTATTAATAAGATGAAATCTAAATGAGGCCAACCTACTCGCTTGCTTGCCTGTGTGTCTGTCCATCTGTGTCTGTCTGTCTGTCAATGGTAGTATATTTCAAACATGATCACTATTACAGGCTAAACGTTAAAATTGAGTTAAAATAGGGCCATAATACCTATCAATCTAATGTACATAAAACTGGGTTTTTCAGTAATCATAATTATATGATTATAATTATGATTACTGTCTGTCTGTTTGTCTGTCTGTCTGTCTGTCTACACTTGTCATTTGCTTGCTTGCACACGTCCTGTCCATGAGTTGAAATTAGAACAACAAAGTTAAACAAATTACCGATTGAGCTGTCTTGTCATCATCCACAATTCCAGTTTTCTTAGAGGAGGTGACACTCACCACTGCAAGAGTATGACTTCCATCAGGTGATGCTACATCATAAACACATCACTCAAGAACAAGTATACATGACTTCTAAAAGCTTCTATGTTAGTATACCTACAACACTGGGACAACTATTGCTATAAACACAGAACTTCACTCCATTACTAGAAGTAAGAGTTTAGTTAGATAAAAATATTCAATTTTGAGTGCATGATGTCAGTTGTGGTACATAATCTGGATGATGTCCATATAGAGAGAGTGTAAGACAGACTACATCAAATGTGTAATGATATCACTCATAACATTTCAATGTGGCACTGCCATGCATATTTTCTCTAACCACTCTGCCATATTTTGCCATCAACAGAAAATAATTGATATTGATATAAACGAAATCATTAGTCTCTTGTGTGTGATAGACAGCTGGAGATATTGTTTCAAATACACTGTATAACTATACCTGTTGTTGTACATTGTGTGTATGCAATTACTACCCTTGACACAAACACATAGGATATTGCTCTTAATTGAAAAGCACCAACTTGGTCTCTTTGCAAATACAACTGGTGTGTGTGTGTGTGTGTGTGTGTGTGTGTGTGTGTGTGTGTGTGTGTGTGTGTGTGTGTGTGTGTGTGTGTGTGTGAATGTGTGTGTGTGTGTGTGTGTGTGTGTGTGTGTGTGTGTGTGTGTGTGTGTGTGTGTGTGTGTGTGTGTTTGCAAGCTAGATCACAAATGGCAAACGTTCAGTGCCATTTGACTGTATGTGTATGCATGACCTATAGTCCATGCATTACTCCACGAGTTACACATTTTTACTGCATCTTGATACATACCTCGTTCCATCGTTTTGATAAAAGCCAGTTTAGATACAATGCCACTTGTTCGCGCCTTCATATCAACATATGAATCTTGCAGCAGCTCTTCCATAGTCTTCTCACAATAATCTGATGACGAAATATTGACTTTCTGTAGATGCAAACTGCCACTCTTAACTTCATGTTCTCCAGGTAAGGTCACCAATGTCAGAGAAGGCTGTCGAATTCTTCGCTTAGATCCAGAAATATTAACATATGTGCTGCCACTATTAGGACCCTACAATGACTGACAACAAATTTATCTACAGGATGTGTTAGTAATGCCCTGAATATAGTAATTACAGGATGAGGTTTTGTATCGCATTCGTCGTATCTGTATTGTGGAGTTGTTGTTTGCTTGAATATTCCAGGCACAAAATCAAGAGTGTCATCATCGTCGTCATCTAAATGTGATACATGAAAGTATTAGTTTGGGTAGACATCATTATCAAATCTTACCCTTTCTTGATCTGTGTTTCTTGTAGAGACAAAATATGAAAGCGAGTAGAATGGCTGGTAATACGACCACACACATAACAATAATGGCTACAGTTTGACCAGTGCCCAAACCATCTGTAAACAGAACTGAAAAATTAGAGATCACAGTGACACAAAGACAAACATGTAAACACCTAACCATTCGAACTATGAGGTCTAAATCCTGTAGTTGAATTTATATCTATAAAACATTTAGATTTAATTGAATGAGATTGTGTTTGTGTGTGTGTGTGTGTGTGTGTGTGTGTGTGTGTGTGTGTGTGTGTGTGTGTGTGTGTGTGTGTGTGTGTGTGTGTGTGTGTGTGTGTAAACATGCTTACCTTCATCTACTTGAAACGACACACGAGCTCCTTGTATCTCTTCTCCCACTGATTTCGAGTGTACAACACAACATCATACTCACGTCCTACCTCCAAGTCAGTCACAGTCACAGTCACCAATCCATCTTGGACAACATACACTGAATTAAGATGCTTCCCTGTCACCCAATCAGTAACATAATAGTCAGTTATTACACCACAACCATTGCCTATAGAAACGTCAAATACAAATCTGACACTCGACGATGACAGTTTATGTATGTTTGTAATCAGGGGATACGACAATGCAGCAGGATCTATACACAGATTCTTGTGACAAACCAGACATAAACACACTGACAAATACTTACAGCATGATGTTGTATATTTAACCACATCTGATCTATTCAGTCCAACATCATTCATTGCCTCGATCTCAAAGAAATGGTTGGTTCCTTTGTTCAGCTCTGTTAACATCCACGTCCCGTGCTGCTGGTTTACGAGTCCATCACGAGAAGGAACGGACACTGTCACTTCGTGCAGTGAGGCAGTGGAAGCTGCTGATCTCCACCTGATTGTGTATTAGGTTATTACATGGCCACCGTTGTAATCAACATTCCAATGGATTGTAACACTCGTCTCGTTCCTAGAAATCGGCTTGACATCCAGAACAGGTTTGGCAGGAGCTGCGGCAAAAAAAAAAATGAAACAAAACATTTGATGTTGCAAATCAGTGATACAATAATGGGCGTATTTGTTTGGGACCTTTCTAGAAACAAATAGAGTGGAAAGGCACGCTAGCGTGTTCGATTGGGCACCTTTCCTTTTCTGGAGAGAATGAACAGTTTCCCAAACCTTTCTGGAAATGGATAGACTGGAAAGGTATTATGCTGTTCAATTGGTAACTTTTCTGTTTCCGAAAAAGAATAGAGCGGATAGACTTTCCAACCTATCCTACCATCAGTACGGATAGAAAAGATAGAAAGAACACCTAGACATGTAAAACTTGCGTCTCTACCAGCTTTGACATTCCAAATCAACACGCTCGCTTTGCGTAACATTTCCAGACCACTACTTGCACTTATCCTGGATTGCCCACGCAAAAGTTGAATGGCAGCTGATTTATTGGAGCAGAACAAATTCCTGAAGAGTTAGTAGACATTCTAACAGGTGGAAAAGTAGATGAAACGACTATGACAAAGAACATGTACACGTGGGGTGATTCTAAGCATGTGCCTAGTTCTGTTACCGCCTCATCTATCTCGTTTCGGAAAAGTTCTGTTCGATTGGTAAACGTGCCCTGTCTCTTTCCACTCTATCCAAACCTAACAAGATAGTTCCAAACGAATACGCCCATTAATATATGATCTAGCATGTTTGACATACAATACAACAATGCACAGCAACCCTATCAAAGCACATGTATTGCAATCAACTATTAATGTTTTATAAAGATTTAAGGTTGGAAAAAATCATTAATTTTTTACTAATTATGCGTCATGTTTCACACAATTTTTTCACTCTTTGTATTGTATGTTGCTGACTACACGTTATCACTGAATGAATTGAAAATGATGAATAACCTGCTGTATGTGTGGTAACATTAAACGTTTCACTGCTGGGACTCTCACCCACTTTGTTACAAGCCCCAATAAAACATTGACGCGATAAACCAGGAATGAGACCCGTCAACACACCAGAGATCCCAACAACTGAGTCGAATACACGAGAATGTGTTAAACCTCGAACGACATCCAAACACGTAACTTTGACATTTGTAATGGGTGAATAACCATCAGCACCCAACATCCATAAAAACTCCACTGATTAAGTGGACAGTCTATTTCTATTGATATCAACACGAGGAGCAGCAGGAAGAACTACAAACCAAGCAAAATCATTGAAACCAATTATGACACTTTTAAGTTTGTCAAGTAAGATACCTTGAACAGTCAAATCAACTGTATTGTGATTGCTACCGATTGAGTTTGAGGACATGCATGTAAAAGATCCTTTCCAGATTTTCAATGCAATAAATGTGTAGATCAAACGATTGTTAGACTTGTATGTCGGTTGCTGGTGGGACTGCGTCGACAAATACATTTTATTGTTGTTGATGTGTTTTAAACGACAACAGTCCTTGGACTAAGAGTGAGAGTGACGTCTGCAAAGTCTGTCAAAGAGTAGAGCAACAATCAGTTTGTAGTTTTTATTGATATTAACCAGCAGAGATTGGTTGTGCAATGACTGAGAAAGGCTCAAAGCAGGTTGATGACTAGGCAAACATATGAGGTGAGACACAAACAAATCAGACAGCTAAAACATAAGACAGGCAATAACAGAGACAGAGAAACAAACAAACAGACAGACAGACAGACATAGACACCACACACACACACACACACACACCACACACACACACACACACACACCACACACACACACACACACACACACACACACACACACACACACACACACACACACACACATTAATGGCAAATGGCAAATGGATAACGAGCTGCCGTTAAACAGTAATGCCCCCAGCTAGATGGCTGGGTTCCTCTGCACTAAGTAGGAGTTATGGGCCGTGCTAAGCAATCTCGTGGAACCTGGCCAGGTGCTCGCAGGAGCACTGACTACAACGCCAACTGTGGGCACCCAAAGTCCCAACAGTTTGCCATCCCAGTCAATGACAAGGTACTCATTTATACTCCCGAGTCGAGAGAGGCAATTGTGTGTAAGTTTCTTGCCTAAGGAAATTATGCCATAGCTCGCCATCACTGTGACTTGAACTTGTAACACACACACACACACACACGCACACGCACACGCACACGCACACGCACACGCACACGCACACGCACACACACACACACACACACACACACACACACACACACACACACACACACACACACACACACACACACACACACACACACACACACACACACACACACACACACACACACACACACACACACACACACACACACACACAAGAAATGGAGGCTAAACTTTACAATGCTACGGGCACACCCACTTTTATGGACACGCCCATTTCATTGGGTTCTAATTGACTGATACGGTAGAATCAGTGGCAGATCCAGACTGGAAAAAAGGTGGTGTATATACTATATACAGCTTTGTTCCTCACACGTATTTACAGACCACAATTTTATGACCACGCCTACAAATGATGGGATATAGCCCAGTCTAGCCCATGCCACACTACACCCCTACTACACACCTACTACCCTGCACAGAGCAGGTTCAATGCACTTATTCTACTCTATGCGTTCACAAGAACGTATATAGACTTAGATTATGAGTTGGTAGTATGCAAATCGCTATCCGAGGAGAATGCTGCTCACTAATAGTGTGGCATGTACATTTAGCGGCTCTTGGTAATGTGATCTTGTTTTTCAAAGTTTTGTTGATACTGTTAATTACTAATCATTGATTTTAATAATGACAATAAATATATATTTGAATAGATCTGCAATACGTCCATACTGCTACATGTGCAATGAAACACTAAGCACTAAAACTAGAGTGATTGTACTAGCAACATCTGCTAGATATGCAATGAGAATAACTAACTAAAGAGTCTTAGAGAAGAAAGTTACTAATGAGTTAGTGAGCTAGACAGCTAGTTAATAGATCAGTCAGGGTTGCAGGTGGTAGTCAATTTTAGAGCCAAATTTGGGTGTTGCTGTCCTGTACCTAGAGTCCAGAGCCATATTTAGCCCAGAGCTGTTGTTGTTTCCTCACATCACATTGCCTAGCTACTCCTTTCAGAAACTTTGCATCTGCCACTGTATCACCACGTTATCCATCAAGCCCTCATCCCCAACTTTGGCCCAATGTCTAACATTATCACTCCTAGGCTCTACTTAATTCATTAATTCAATTAAAAATTGTCTCCACATTCGTGACAATATAGCTCTAGAACAACAGTAGACTAATAATACAACCTACTCAGAAACCCGCCTTTCTCAAAATCGCGTGAACGAGATTATGTCCCGTAGACCATCACGTACGTACCTTTCTCACCGCCCTGCAACAGTAAAAACTCAAGAGACAAAACCGGCTATTCAGTGGCATAAACTTCCAAAGCGAACCTTTCAACAGACATGACTAACGTCTCAATTCGTCTTGTAGAAACGCGATGAAAGCGACTGACCAAGATATGATCCCGGATGTCCCAATATTTGTCTCTCACATTTCACGTTCTGCCGTACCAACAGTACGATGAGCACTAACATCACCCCGAAGGTATAGTAGCCAGCGGTGACGACTATAATACTAGGATCTGCGTTCGAAGAGAGAAAATCACTCGAGATCAGGTGACCGAGATTATGTCCCGTCAGTCATTCGTCTTCTTCGTTGTCTGCAAGAGTAGAGGTTGACAAGACAAAACCAACAATTTGGCGAAAGGAAGCCATATAATGAGCCTATCGACAGAGATGACTTGCGTCTCAAACGGAGTTGTAGAAACGAGATGGCAAGCACTGACCGAGATATGATACTCTGTGACCGATATCGAACACAGCAGATCTAAGACAGTATTCTCAACCTTACAATCTGGCATATGCAAGGCAACAGCCATCAGCTTACATGCATCCAGATTCCAGTCAGACGTACTCGCAACCTCAAGGACAAGTCAACGGTCAAGTGCAAGGCTACGGTGGAAATCCACAACCAGGCACCGCTGTGACTCCTGATGGAATGAATGGTCGCAGCTTTCCCACGGATCCCAATAGACCATTGCCAACGCATCCATATCCAGTTCCTGTAACTGATCCCAATGGTGCTGTGAGAGTAGATTTGAAGCGTAATCCAGCAATGTTGGGAATAGTGCCTGATGAGAAGCCCGGAGAAACAGGATTGAAGCAAACAGGTAATTTAATGTCATCAACCTTGCTGTGTTAACTTTGCTGTGCACACAAAGCAATCACAAATGTTAAATGCTTGTGGTACAACTTTGTGTGTTTATGTGGGTAGTTAGTTATGTTGCTTTTCTGTTTGATACAGAGGCAGCTCGATTATTATTCCCTGTGCGAGAGATGGCATTATACTTATGCCCTTCAGACTTCAACATAATCTGTCAGTCAGTAATCATGTGTTCCTAGTGAGGGAGCGGGTATTTAACACTCTGATTACAAGGTAGGTAGTAGGCAGGAATTCTTGTTTGATAGCACTCTAACAAGTTTGTGTGATAAGTCTGATCTGGAAATACAATTCAAGTGTTACCATCATGAAGACAGGCTGCAACAGACGAACTAGCCTACTGCAGTCAGTGTGAACGTCAATGCAGAACCAGTACCAGTTGAGAGGGTAAGGTTGTGGTGTTTATGTAACCACAAGTTATGCTTCTCTTCCATAATGATAAT
>NC_085087.1:7058535-7071035 GCF_963422355.1 Corticium candelabrum | reverse complement strand
ACTTATGAGTACAAAGAGTGATTTTATCCAGGATAGCAATGCTGGAGTGAGTGATTCCAAGCGTTAGCGATCTGCCTCTTGATTGAACAAGAGAACCCTTTCATGTACTTATAGACTTTACGAAGCCCTACACAACACTGATGGATATCAATTATTACTTGATGTCAGTCAGTAATATTTATTAATGAACTAGTTAATATTAATAGGCACCCCTCAGTTTTTCTTTGGAAACCCTGGATATGTGTTGTTTTGCTTGATTTAAATGTTTGATCAAAAGAATGTTTAAAGGCAGCAAGTGCATTTTATGAGACAGAGTGAGACGTGAGTGAAGTTTGTAGACACAATTGTCTAACTGTTGACAAATGATTGTGTTGGTGGATTAAACTGTTCAGATGAGAGTTATTAATATTAATGTTGTCATCATCTAGTAGTGGGTTGCTTAGTTATCATATCTGTTTAAATACTATCAAGGGGGTGTGTGTGTGTAATTAATTAAAATATTTTGTCAAAAGAGAATGTGAAGGATTATAGGTGGATAATCAAGTGACACTTGCACTTGACATCTCAAAGTTTGTGATCAAGTGACTATTAAGAGATGCATGTGTATTGAGTCAGTTACATTTACTAGTAATAACATATCAACTAAGTTACTGTTATGTCTCAATTAACATCTTAGGATGTCAAATATGATGTTGTGTGTACTTGTATGTATATGGTATATTACTGTGTGACTGACTTTTGGTTGTTTGTATGTACAGCCTTGCATGCTCTGTGTAAATGTTACCACAATCAATACAAATCCATGGATGCCACCACACGATTGCTGAAGGAGAGCTTGTCAATATATCAGAAATACGTCTCAGCTAATGATGTTCGTGTTGCAAAGAGTAAGTGTTGTGTGTGAGTAATTGTTGTTTTGAAAGATTTTCAACTTATTTGACAAGAGGATATGATATTTGTCTTGCCACCAGTTTGTCTGTCTTTCTCTTGTGTCTCTTCCTGCTTGTGTGTTTGTGTATGTGTGAGAGTTTCTTTATTATTGAATTTACTGGATTGTGCATTCTATGTTGATCTCTTCAGGTTTCACATCTCTCTTGTGGACCATTGTTTCTCTCTATTCTCTATCTTTTTGGTTTGTCTCATTATGTTAGACAAAGCACATGTAAACAGGAAACCAAATTACTGTTGCATGATGAGATACAGCAATTATATATACTGACATTATGTGTAAAGTCTGTTTCACAATATTGACGCCAACGTCAGCGTCGTCCTGTTGACAATATCTTGAGACGTCACTAAGTTGCGTGTCAAGGTTGGTCTGGAGTCTCGAGTCAGATTGCGCACGCGTGTCTGATCATGGACAACTATTCTGATGATGATCCTTCTTTTGCTGTTTCTCTTGTGGTGTCATTCACGTTTCTTCCATTTCTAGATCCAAGAAGCTTACAGCTCTGCTGATTCGCTAAAAATGCCCACGTGGTTACATTTGACGCTGACAACTTCCGGGTTTTGACTTTGGAATAGAACTTTGCTCTATTCCGGCGTCATGACGCCACATTGACACCACGCCACTTTGTCCTTGTTCACAATATTGACGTCCAGGTGGACTCACGACTCCGCATTGACATCGACGTCAATATTGTGAACCAGGCTTAAGGAAACAGACACAAGAGTATCTAAAGCTTTAGAGGGCTTGACTTATAGCTGGTGTGTGTCAGTCTGTCTGTCTGTCTGTCTGTCCATTTGTTCATCTGTCTGTCTGTTCATCTGTCTGTTTGTCTGTCCATCTGTCTGTCTGTCTATTTGTCTGTCTGTCTGTCTGTCTGTCTGTCCATCTGTCTGTCTGTCCATTTGTCCATCTGTCTGTCCATCTGTCTGTTTGTCTGTCCATCTGTCTGTTCATATGTCCGTCTGTCTGTCTGTCTGTCCATCTTTGTCTCTCTGTCTCCATTTGTCCATCTGTCTGTCTGTCTGTCTTTCTGTCCGTCTGTCTGACTGTCAATTACTTGTGTCAATAAAATGTTCCTAAAGCAACTGCACACTAGTAACTACATAAAGGGACATAGATTGTCTGTCTGTCTGTCTGTCTGTGTATTCATCTGTCTGTCCATCCGTCTGTCTGTCTCCAACAGTGAGAAACAGGTAGAAACATGATGATTACAATCTTATATGTTTGTCATTACCATTTGTCTGTCTGTCTGTCTGTCTGTCTGTCTGTCTGTCCATTTGTCCGTCTGTTAGTCTGTCTGTCTGTCTGTCTGTCTGTCTCACTGTCGGTGTGTTGGTATGTCTCTCTGTCTGTCTGTTTCATATGTCAATTTGTTTGTTTGTGTTTCTGTCTATTTGTCTGTCTTTCATTATAAAATTGCCAGATATCAAAATATAGGCATCACTGCAAGTTATAGTGTCAAAAATCTGTTGAACAAAGTAGTAAAATTAGCTTTTCTTTTCTTAAAGGGCTGGACATGGCTGACGAGCTCTACAAAGTTTGTATTATTATGGAACACTCCTACGTGTATCAAGCACACTGATTATTGACTGTTGGTGTTGTTGTGCATGATCACACTTGACACTGTGCACGTTTTTATAGCTACACTAGAATGGCAGTGTGCACGGGGTACGTGTTGTAGAAAAGTTTCGTTTAATCAGTTATCATGGACAGACCGGAACAGTGGTTGTATGTTGTGTGAGAAAGAACTCATCTCTCACTACTGCATTGAAATATATTATAGACATTGATTGTTGTCTTGCAACTCAATTACCAAGGAAAGTTGTTTTGTCTCAATTCTCACTTTCATTGCTGTTTTAGCTATGGACATGCTTGGTAGATGCTTTATGAGACAAGGGAACCTTTCTGATGCTGAAAGAATATTGAGAGAGTCTCTGGAGATCATAAAATCTGCTCGACCAGAAGATCCTGTTTCTATTGCTAATGGTATGTGTTTATTGTCTGATACAATTGTAAGACGTCTCACTCTTGTTACTGAACAACTCTACTCACCTCACGTTGATTGAATGTGTTGTCTATAATATCATCATTGTTTATCTTCTTTAGGTCAGTTGTCACTTGCTCAGTGTCTGTACCAACAAGGTAAAGAAAGTGAATCTATTGAACTGACAAAGGAGTGTGTCAGGATTTGGAAATCGCATTTCCATCTAAGGCATCCCAGTGTGGCTACAGGTTAGTTTCTTGTCTTTGTTTTGATATCAACTTTATGTGAATTGTGAGCTTGACATGCTGATTATCATAATGCCACATGTTGTATACTGCAGTATAAATCAGTCATAATTGTCACGTGTTGTTTACAAGCTCTTGTTCTTCTCAGCTGTTTATCAACTCGGATCTTATTTAATGGAATCAGGAAAATTGGATGAGAGTGAAGATTATGTAAGAGAATCACTTGAGATATGCAGACATTCTTTCCATGAGAAACATCCTAATACAGCAATGTGTATGTCTAAATGTTCTATAATGTCAAATCAGTATTTGTGTGTATTAATCTGTCTTGATTTGTACAGCATTAAAAAGGTTGGGACAATGTCTGATGAGAAAAGGGAAAGATGAGGAAGCTGAGAAACTTCTGTCAGAAGCTGTAGACATCGAAAGAGTTTCTCTCCCTCAAAATCATCGGGACAAAATCTGCAGTCAGAATTTCCTCATTTCTCTTTCCCTTCATCTCTCACAATTGCTGTTTTTCTGTTTTCAGCTTTCATGTCATGGTCAAAGAGTCTCTCAAATATTGCTGACTACACACGTGCTCATCATGCGCTATTAGAATCTCTTCAAATAATTAATATTAACAAACTTCCCAGCAACAGCTTTGAGAGATTAGAAGGTCTGATATTTGAGTGGAAGGTTAAATGTTGTGATTATTGAGTTTGTTTTGCAGTAAATCGTCTACTAAAGAGATTGAGCACTTTCCAACAGCAACAGCATGAAGAGACAATTATTCCTGAAGAGAAAGAAGGAATTGAAGAGACGGATGGTGAGGACAATCGCCTTGTAGCCTTGTAAACATTCTTCCTTGTATTCTCTGTCTCACTTTTTGTTTCACCCCTTTGTGTGTGTGGGCCATTTGTGTTTGTGTGTGTGTGTGTGTGTCTGTGCGTGTGTGTGTGTGTGTGTGTGTGTGTGTGGGCGTGTGTGAGTGTGTGTGTGTGTGTGTATATGGGCATGTGTGTGTGTGTGTGTGTGTGTGTGTGTGGGCATGTGTGTGTGTGTGGGCGTGTGTGTGTGTGTGTGTGTATGTGGGCATGTGTGTGTGGGTGTGTGCATGTGTGTGGGCGTTGGTGTGTGGGTGTGGGCATGTGTGTGTGGGTGTGGGCATGTGAGTGTGTGTGTGTGTGTGTGTGGGCATGTGAGTGTGTGGGCATGTGTGTGTGTGTGTGTGGGGGGGGCATGTGAGTGTGTGGGCATGTGTGTGTGTGTGTGTGTGTGTGTGTGTGTGTGGGTGGGCATGTGGTGTGTGTGTATGTGTGTGGGCATGTGAGTGTGTGTGTGTGGTGTGTGAGTGTGGTGTGTGTGTGAGTGTGTGTGTGTGTCTGTGTGTCTGTGTGTGTGTGTGTGTGGGCATGTGAGTGTGTGTGTGTGTGTGTGTGTGTGTGTGTGTGTGTGTGTGTGTGTGTGTGGTGCAATAGCTCAGTTGGTTAGAGAGTGCATTTGGAGAATGAAACCATCCGGGACCTTGCAGGATTGCAAGTTTAAGTCACAGTGATGGCAAGCTGTGGCATAATTTCCTTAAGCAAGAAACTTACACACAATTGCTTCTCGACTCAGGAGTATAAATGAGTACCTGGTCATTGACTGGGGTGGACATGACCGCTGGCTTGGCAGTAACATCGTGCAGCAGACGGGTTTGTGTGGGCCTTGGTGTCCAGTCCCAAAAACTGTGCCATTGTCAGTGCCCCTGGATGACTCTGGCCAAGCTCCAGGTGGATTGTAGCGTTGGCCCTAAGCCTTCACGTAGCGCATGGAGGCCCTGTGGTGTGTGTGTGTGTGTGTGTGGGCGTGTGTGTGTGTGTGTGGTGTGTGGGCATGTGTGAGTGTGTGTGTGTGTGGGCATGTGTGTGTGTGTGTGTGTGTGGGTGGGTGGGCATGTGTGTGTGTGTGTGTGTGTGTGTGGGCATGTGAGTGTGTGTGTGTGGGTGTGGGTGTGGGCATGTGTGTGTGTGTGTGTGTGTGTGTGTGTGTGTGTGTGTGTTGTGATTTCCCACTTGATATAGTTTAATATAGTTTACTGTTTCTTATAGCATCTCACAACAGTGGATCAGAATGGCTCACATTAGTAGCCAAATCACTAACTGGTGAAGCTGTTGAATTGAAAGCAAAAGCGTCTGATACTGTTGCCACGTTGAAGCATCAATTGCAAACCAAGGATGAGCCTTCATCATGGGATCAATTGCTTCTTTTGAATAAAAAACAACTACACAATGAGCAAACATTAGCTGATGCAGGAGTAACCGATGGAACAATACTGAGTGTCGTTCTTTGTCCTCGTGAGTCGATCTTCTACTCAATAGACTATAGTATACAAATTGTAATGATGGTATGGTTGTAGGTGGTGTGACGGGCATGGGAGCCGATGCGGGTGAGTTATTTGTTCGAGCGTTGTCACAAGGAGCAGTCGAAGTGAGTCGAGTCAAGATTGTCATTGTCGGCAAAGACAGAACTGGCAAGACGTCCTTTAAACGATCCTTGCTCAAACAGAAGTTTCAGATCATTCAACCGAGCACACCTGTGGCAATGGCAGAGTTGGCAGTGTGTGAAGCATCCAACTGGAGACTGGTCAAGGACAAGGACCAGGAATTTTTAGACAAACAAATAGCTAGAGCAGCCATGCATGCAATGCATGATTCTAGTGCAAACGTTTCAGGTAGTGAAGGTGAGAGTCAATCTGACGATGGAAGAGCAGATTGGCCACATCTTCACAGTCGTGTCGATCTCGACTCAACAGTCGGTAGAGAATCTACATCAACTGATACTAGAGTAAGTTACGTTGATGAAGTGATAGTTCTAACTGAAGGGATTGCTCGTGCTATTCGAGATTTCCAAAGTGATCCTGATCTTCTAAAGAAGGAAGATTCAAAAGTTCACGTTACCATTTGGGATTTGGGAGGTCAAGAGCCACTTCTTCCTGGTCAAGGACAAGCCATCACATCGGGATGTGTCGTTTGTGTCGTATTTAATGCATCTCAGTTTCTAGGTGACAAGGCCAAGTCATTCTACGTTCCTTTTGCCAAGTCGGAACCAATTCCAATGGACAACCACTGGATAGAGACAAACTATGATGCTGTGTCTTTATGGGCATCCATGACTTTTTTGGCAGGAGACGACGACAGTCGTGAAGGTTGTTACATTGGCAAGTCAAAGGACTGTGCATCGCCGGCCATGTTTTTGATTGGTACACATGTCAATGATGCTGATGAAGAAATGATTAAGCAACAGAATGAATTTCTGTCTAAAATGTTTTGTAATAAAGCATTTCAGAAGCACATCCTGCGACCGTCCGATCACCGTGATGATTGGTTCTTTTGTGTTGAGAATTCAGTGTCTGACCCTGACAGTGCAAGTGAGGATGCAGGTGTGAGTGCAGTGAAGCGACTCATTGAAGAGATGGCACATGATGTGTCACCCAAACATCTAATACCAGCCACTTGGTCAGTTCTAGAGAAGATCCTTGATGCTCTAGAAGAAAAATTGGGCAGTGCCCTTTCCAATGTCCATGTTATCATGGTTTTTGCTCGTCGATTGTGTCGTATGTCTGAAGAGAAAGAAGTTCGTACTGCTCTGGCATATTTAGATGAAGCCGGTTCAGTCATTTTTCCTCAGAAAAGTGACAAGCTGAAGAACATAGTCGTCACCAAACCAAGCTGGATTTTCATGGTTTTCTCAGTGGTGGCGTCTGTCACTACTCGTCCTCATCCCTTACTGAGTGAAGATTGGGATCGAGTACGACAAGTAGGAATTGCTTCTTGGAAACTCATTGATCATCGCTTGAAGAAGGCAGGAGTGAAACATGAGGAATATGAAGATGTACTGAATCTCTTGAATTTCTTTTTCATTGTCTGCCCCAAATTTTGTTCACCTCAGTCATCAGTTCCCTACGAAATGGAATATTTTGTTCCTTGTTTGCTAGAAGTCAAGTCAGAAGGTCCGTTTGCAGCTGCTAATTCGGTTGCTTCTAATCCAATGTCACTCATTGTTTTGTCTCGTGATATCGAGTTTATTCCTGAGCAATTGCATTTCAGGCTGATGACGTGTTGCATTGAGAGATATTCTGATGAACCAATGTTGACACGTAATCAGTCTGTATATCGAGTTGAAAAAGATGTCAAGTTGGAACTGATCTATCACTTGAAGAAATATATTATTGTCACTATCGACACGAAACGGCCACTTAATGAAGTTGCATCTCTGTGTACAGACATCCGTCTGTTCATCACTAAAAAGCTTCATGAAGTGAAGACCCCAGGGTTGCCTCAGTTTCAGTTTTCATTAAATATTCAACATCCCGGACCAGCCATTCCAGTGGATGTCAGCAAGTTGGTATGTATAGACAAGTATATACCAAGTGAGGACACAACATTGAGAAGAAACATAAAGAGGGACGATGTCAGCCTTGATCACAGTGAAAGAGTGGCATTAGACTGTTGGTTTTATGACGAGAAAGATGATGTATTAAGAAAAATGCAAGAACAGTCCCTGACAATAACTGCAAACAGGAAATGTACAGAAGATGATATTGTGAATGTAGCTAACCAAATTTCTGGTTGCTGGAAAACCCTTGTTCTAAATTTGTCACCTACATTTTTCATGAGCAAGACAAGAGTGATAGAAAAAGAAAACAGAGATGATTGTTTTATGCAAGCTGTAACAGCACTGAATATGTGGACAAATGAATTTGGTAACAAAGCAAGCCAGGCAGCAATGATCAAGGCAATGTGCAACATCAGCTGTAGATCTCAGGCTGAAGATGTCTTTAGTAGCAGTTTGGTGGAGCACATCTGCCCACATAAATGACTGTGTTTGTCTGCACTTGTAGGCAGAGTTGTTTTGTTAAGAGGAATCAAACATTACTTGTTTTACGTTCACATTATTCACTCACTAGTCTTTCTTGATGTGCATTGTTTTCAGTGGACATATATATGGCTGTTACTATTTAGCATTTTACCTTTTGTTTTTAGAAATACATTGATATATTGACAGAGCATAGAGTGCCACGAGTTACAAAGAGAAATACAAATGGTTATGATTGCGTAGTACAAATGATAGTGAATGGGATTTGTGGCAAATAGAGTAATAATATTTACTATGGTGATGGGCTGCAGTTCAGTTGGTGTATATACCAGTCTACTATCCTACAGGCTACAGCACAATAGATATGTCTATTAATTAATTACTGATATGCCAGCATGCAGTTCTATAAATCTATGGGAATGGCTTACATAGGGCGAGTATATGAATAGAGATTAGTAACTACTGATGTCTATGGCTTCTCTCTACTCTAATCTACCAACCTGTTCCCAATGTTCCATGTTGTCATCATCACACTAGTGTGGACAGATTCTTTCCACCTTGAGACTCGTTTTCAGAGTCGTCGACTTTGTATTTCTTGCCTGTCTCGTTATGTCTGTTATTGGATACGGACAGTTTCATCTCCATGTATGTGTTTTCAACGTCATCAAACTGGCCATTTTCATCATTTCTGTTGTGCTCGACTGTTTGTATATCCACGTGATCGTGTTCCTAATTATCTTCACCCGAAGTCAACACATCATTGTACACACTTGCTTTCAGTTTGTGTCCATGAGTTGTGTCATTCAGTTCTGAAGCACATGGAGCATACCTCAAGCTGCCTGGACTCTACAGATCAATAAGAAATATGCACATTACCATCTTGATGTATTTTATTTATTAATAAAATGAAATCTAAATGAAGCCAACCTACTCGCTTGCTTGCCTGTGCGTCTGTACATCTGTGTATGTCTGTCTGTCTGCCTGTCTGTCTGTCTGTCAATGGTAGTATATTTCACACATGATCACTATTACAGGCTAAACGTTAAAATTGAGTTGAAATAGAGCCATAATACCTAACAATCTAATGTACATAAAACTGTGTCTTTCAGTAATCATAATTATATGATTACTGTCTGTCTGTCTGTCTGTCAGTCTGTCTGTCTACACTTGTCATTTGCTTGCTTGAATACACCTTCTGTCCATGAATTGAAATTTGAAACAACAAAGTCAAATGAATTACTGATTGAGCTGTCTGTCTTGTCATCATCCACAATTCCCACTTTCTTAGAGGAGGTGACACTCACCACTGCAGGAGTATGACTTCCATCAGGTGATGCTACATCATAAACACATCACTCAAGAAAAAGTATACATGACTTCTAAAAGCTTCTATGCTAGTATACCTACAACACTGGGACAACTATTGCTATAAACACAGAACTTCACTCCATTACTAGAAGTAAGAGTTTAGTTAGATAAATATTCAATTTTGAGTGCATGATGTCAGTTGTGGTACATAATCTGGATGATGTCCATATATAGAGAGTGTAAGACAGACTACATCAAATGTGTAATGATATCACTCATAACACTTCCATGTGGCACTGTCATGCATATTTCCTTTAACCACTCTGCCATTTTGCCATCACAGAAAATAATTGATGTTGATATAAACGCAATCATTAGTCTCTTGTGTGTAATAGACAGCTTGAGATATTGTTTCAAATACACTGTATAACAGTTGTTGTACGTTGTGTGTATGCAATTACTACCCTTGACACAAACACGTAGGTATTGAACTTGATTGAAAAGCACCAACTTGGTCTCTTTGCAAATACAACTCTGTGTGTGTGTGTGCACGCGCGCGCGTTTGCAAGCAAGATCACAGATGGCAAACGTTCAGTGCCATTCAATTGTACGTGTATGCATGTCCTATAGTCCATGTACGACTCTATGAGTTACAAATGTTTTACTGCATCTTGATACATACATACATCATTCCATCGTTTTAGAAAAGCCAGTTTAGATACAATGCCACTTGTTCGAGCCTTCATATCAACATATGATTCTTGCAGCAGCTCTTCCATAGTCTTCTCACAATAATCTGATGACAAAATATCGACTTTCTGTAGAGGCAAACTGCCACTCTTAACTTCATGTTCTCCAGATAAGGTCACCAACGTCAGAGAAGGCTGTCAAATTCTTCTCTTAGATACAGAAAGATTAATATACGTGCTGCCACTATTAGGACCCTACAATGATTGACAACAATTTTATCTACAGGATGTGTTAGTAATGCCATGAATATAGTAATTACAGGACGAGGTTTTGTATCAGATTCGTCATATCCGTATTGTGGAGTTGTTGTTTGCTTGAATATTCCAGGCACAAAATCAAGAGTCTCACCATCGTCGTCATCTAAATGTGATACATGAAAGTATTAGTTTGGGTAGACATCATTATCAAATCTTACCCTTTCTTGATCTGTGTTTCTTGTAGAGACAAAATATGAAAGCAAGTAGAATGGCTGGTAACACGACCAAACACATAACAATAATGGCTACAGTTTGACTAGAGCCCAAACCATCTGTAGACAGAACTGAAATGTTAGAGATCACAGTGACACAAAAACAAACATGTAAACACTTAACCATTCGAACTATGAGGACTAAATCCTGTAGTTGAATTTATATCTATAAAACATTAAGATTTAATTGAACGAGATTGTGCGTGTGTGTGTGTGTGTGTGTGTGTGTGTGTGTGTGTGTGTGTGTGTGTAAACATGCTTACCCTCGTCTACTTGAAACGACACACGAGCTCCTTGTCTCTCTTCTCCCCACTGATTTCGAGTGTACAACACAACATCATACTCACGTCCTACTTCCAAATCTGTCACAGTCACAGTCACCAATCCATCTTGGACAACATACACTGAATTAAGATGCTTCTCTGTCACCCAATCAGTAACATAATAGTCAGTTACTACACCACAACCATTGCCTCTAGGAACGTTGACTACAAATCTGACACTCGACGATGACGATGTATGTATGTTTGTAATCAGAGGATAAGACAATGCAGCAGAATCTATACACAGATTCTTGTTACAAACCAGACATAAACACACTGACAAATACTTACAGCATGATGTTGTATATTTAACCACATCTGATGTATTCAGTCCAACATCATTCATTGCCTCGATCTCAAAGAAATAGTTGGTTCCTTTGCTCAGCCCTGTTAATATCCACGTCCCTTCATGTAGTGAGGCAGTGGAAGCTGCTGATCTCCACCTGATTGTGTATTGGGTTATTACATGGCCACCGTTGTAATCAACATTCCAATGGATTGTCACACTCGTCTCATTCCTAGAAATCGGCTTGACATCAAGAACAGGTTTGGCAGGAGCTGCAGCAAAAAACACAAAATGAAATGAAACATTTGATGTTGCAAATCAGTGATACAATTGAGCGTATTCGTTTGGGACATTCCTAGAAACAGATAGAGTGGAAAGGCACGCTAGCGTGTTCGATTGGGCACCTTTCCTTTTCTGGATAGAATGAACAGTTTCCCAAGCCTTTCTGAAAACGGATAGACTGGAAAGGTATTACGCTGTTTGATTGGTAACTTTTCTGTTTCCAAAAAAGGATAGAGCGGATACTTTCCAACCTATCCTACCATCAGTACGGATAGAAAAGATAGAAAGAGCACCTAGACATGTAAGACTTGCGTCTCTACCAGCTTTGACATTCCAAATCAACGCGCTCGCTTTGCGTAACATTTCCAGACCACTACTTGCACTTATCCTGGATTGCCCACGCAAAAGTTGAATGGCAGCTGATTTATTGGGGCAGAACAAACTCCCGAAGAGTTAGTAGACATTCTAACAGGTGGAAAAGTAGATGAAACAACTATGACAAAGAACATCCACACTGGAGTGATTCTACACATGCACATAGTTCTGTTACCACCTCATCTATCTCGTTTTGGAAAAGTTCTGTTCTATTGGTAAACGTGCCCTGTCTCTTTCCACTATATCCAAATCTAACAAGATAGTTCCAAATGAATACACCTATTAATATAAATTATGATCTAGCGTGTTTGACATTCAATACAACAATTCACAACAACCCTATCGAAGCACATGTATTGCAATCAACTATTAATGTTTTTTATAAAGATTTAAGGCTGGAAAAAATCATTAATTTTTTACTAATTATGCGTCATGTTTCACACAACTTTTTTCACTCTGTATTGAATGTTTCTGACTACATGTGATCACTGAATGAATTGAAAATGACGACTAACCTGCTGTATGTGTGGGGACATTAAACATTTCATTGCTGGGACTCTCACCCACTTTGTTACAAGCCACAATAAAACATCAATACAATGAACCAGGAATGAGACCCGTCAACACACCAGAGATCCCAACAACCGAGTCGAATACACGAGAATGTGTTGAACAACGAACGACATCTAA
>NC_085087.1:7048535-7056035 GCF_963422355.1 Corticium candelabrum | reverse complement strand
AGACAAACACATACACAAAAAACTGACAGTCTGACAAACACGCACACAACAAACAAAGAGATAAACAAACTAACTGACAAACAGATGAACTGACAGACCGACAGACAGAACAACTAGCAAAGCAGACAAGAAAAGTAATGCACAAATTAACTATCAGTAAATCAGTAAACACGTTTGCTACTAAATATATCATCAATCTGACAAACTGTAATTCAGTTAATAGACAACAAACAAATTGCTCACATCAACCAGAGACAGTCAGACCATACTAAACCATGCAGAGACTGACAACAATAAGTCCAATATCAAACCTCATGGCCACTGCAAATCCTAGAATGACTTCTTTGCATTAGGACCGAGGAAGTGGATGCCAACAACTCGATCATCGTTTCCCTCTCGAACACATACAGTCTACACACAGTCAAACAAATAGATAATCATGAAGAACAATATTTAGATATCAATATCAATGATAATCACACCTTGATGTAGTGGTCTTCTAATTGGTTTTCCCTTTCGGGAGGAATAGTGAGTTCAAGTGGGTGATAAAAGGCATGATAGGTTTCTATGTTTTCGCTGCCAAATTGGTTTATTGCTTTCTCGGTAGATAAACCAACACAACAATATTCCATGGGAGTGAAGACAGTTGTAGGAATCTAGAAAAGAATACAAACATATAAAATTGCAGAAAATAGGTATTAAAGCAGACAGACAGACAAAGACAAACAAACAAACAAACAGACAGACAAATAGACAAACATACAGACACACACAGACAAACAGACAGACAAACAAAAAGAGCCAGACAAACAAATAAACAAACAAAGAAACAAACAAAGAAACAGAAAACAAATAGGCAGACAAAACAAATAGATGATAACACAATATCCCAAATGATTACATTATTATAGTCCATGTTGTGTATAGAATTTCCAAACAGCCTTTGAGACAACAGCTTGCCTGCTTTAAAAGCCATCGGTGTCAGCTCTGGTCGACCGTAGTAAGACACCAACATGTAGGTAAGACACCAACATGTAAGACACCAACATGTAAGACACAAACATGTAGGTAAGACACCAACATGTAAGACACCAACATGTAAGACACAAACATGTAAGACACAAACATGTAAGATACAAACATGTAAGACACCAACATGTAAGACACCAACATGTAAGACACCAACATGTAAGACACAAATATGTAAGACACCAACATGTAAGACACCAACATGTAAGACACCAACATGTAAGACACCAACATGTAAGACACCAACATGTAAGACACCAACATGTAAGACACAAATATGTAAGACACCAACATGTAAGACACCAACATGTAAGACACCAACATGTAAGACACCAACATGTAAGACACAAACATGTAAAACACCAACAAATCAACACAAGACACAAACATACATCAGCTGCGTATCCAATGCAAAAAAAAGAGGTACCGTCGTTTCATCTCTTTCATCTACGATTACCTTTCCAGATTCCACGTCAGTCTCAACACTTACGGCATCAAGACCCAATGCTTTAGAATCAGGACATCTGCCTACACAAATTAGAATTCAAATCAATTGAGGCATGCCAACACAAACATTACATGCAATACAAATGGTCAACAAACAAACAACACAAGATTCAAGCGTTGACAGTAATGAATAAGACAAATCTACATGGTTGGATATACGAGTAATGTAATTGTTGTTTAATACAACAAGACAACCAAAGCTCTAATAACGAACCATAGAATGTCTATAAATTACAATTTACATTACACACGTGTCACACTGAAAATATCTAGACTACAAGTTTGTGCCTGCAGGCCTAGGCACCTCTGGATATGCCCTTGAGTCTGATCAGTCGTGTACATGCAGAGGTACAGTACAAGCAGACCTCCAAATGAAGTGGGTCGTTTCCCCCTGAAACACCTCCCTATAAGCACGCGCCTGGGTTGTTGTAGCAAACTTGAGTTGTAGTAATTAGGCAAACACCTTCACCAATTAGCACCTAACAGTGACATATCCTCCAGCAAGACCTCATTCCATACTCCTGAAATAAGTGGACATGCTATGGGGGTGGGGTGATACAAGAGTAGGTATGGTGATCAGGTATAATGCACACAGTCTCTTGAGTTCATGTAAACAATGTGACTGTCAATCAGTAAAAATGCATGTACACTATCGTGCCTCACCTGTGGCCACAAGCACAGTGTCAAACACATCTTGAAACACGCCTCTCTGCATGAAACAATTCACGTCAATTAGCAATGTCGTTGTCTATTGTTTCATGTACCTCCTGTCCGCCTTCATTCTGATTGGTGTGTTGTCGAGTTGTTCTACTTTCACTGGAATGCTGTTGTGGTGAACTACGGTGCCGTGTCTCTCCATATTTCTTACTATCAAACGAGCCATACCCTATTGGTAAACATGCAATAATAACAAGTCAACACTTTGATACATTCACACAATGCTGTGTGTGTGTGTGTGTGTGTGTGTGTGTGTGTGTGTGTGTGTGTGCGTGCGTGCATGCGTGCGTGTGTCACCATTTACCCTCACCTGATTGAACCCTTGGAGAGGAATACTCTGAATCAATAAAGACGTATCAAACCCTAACCCTGTGAGGAAGCCGGCGCACTCTAAAGCAACATCTTCACAAGTCAAGAAAAACTGTCAAAAACATTTCAATCAAAAAGTGTGACAAACACTCATTAATATTAACAAATACAAGCAGCATCTCAACAAGCTAAAGACAAAATAATTAATAATCACTGCACTATCTCTGTTCGATACAGCTGGCTCGACTACTAGCCTACCACAACAACGACATCACGTTAACAACCAATTGTTCATGTAATGTGACAAACGTTTTGCCAGGTGGCTTCCTCAACATAAACAAATCGTCGCTTGTAATGCAATGTTTAGCGGCACCGGGTACCTAAGCAAGTATACAGAGTTGATAAAGACAGCGGTACATAGAAGTCAAAGCAATAAACAAAAAACTGTCCATACAGACAACACATATGATGATAAATAAAACAATTGAAGACACTGTAAGTTAAGGAGCTTGATGCCTAAAGAACACGTCAGCGTTTGAGTGTTCTCTCGCCTATTCCTTTCTACTAGTAGGACCCCACCCTATGAGCGTAGCAATTTAATTGTAAGAGATCATCCATAATTGTCAACATTACTCATACAAAGCGTACGATAAGAGGAGAGGGTAAGAGTAAGGAGTGGAGAATAAAATGTCAATGATCTCGTTTGGTCCAAAAGTAGATAAGAAGTGTTGACAATTATGGATGACCCTTATGTCTACCACTTTTCTTAGAATGGACTTTCGTCAGTCATCCATTAGCGTATACTTTCAGTTTAGAGGTTGATGTGTTGTAGATGTAGTGAAGAGTAACTAAAAGTGTTTGGCATGTTTTCAATAAGCCGAAGCAAAATCCGATTCGTTCATCTGGTCAGTCGATCTCAACCCAACCGCCGCGTTTCATGACGATCTGAGACTGACATCGTGTCAATCGGTGCATTACAGACACGACAGACAGACAGACGGAAACAGGGGTTGGCGTATTTTGGCATATTGGTTAACACGCCAAAAAATTTTCTATTGAAGTACGGCTGGGCATGAAAGTATGTCATCGCCGTCAAACGTACCATAATGTGCACTGTCGATCGACTTTCAATAAGTTATGTAACTCACGTCTGGTATCTTGGGTCTTGTACCGGTTGCCAGCACTATGTTTGATGCCTTCACTTCCGTCTGGTTCACAGATTGACATTCAATGTGACATGTATGTTGTAGCTAACCAGATGTGCTCACCACTTCTCCTTTCGTGTTTAATGCAGAGATTGTGTGACGATCGAGCAGTTTGCCTTTGGCATTCAAATACGTCACATTCCTATATTCATCAAGAAATAAAACCTGGTTGTAATAGAAATCCAATACTCATGCAGAAGACAGGCAACATAAGCAGTGCTGCATGTTGCTCTCATAAATCTTGACACAATCCGTATGACAGAAGATAAGCATGCATCAGAGCTGCTTGTGCAAAATTAGAAATTACTAATCGTGTGTGTGTGTTTGTGTGTGTGTGTGTGTGTGTGTGTGTGTGTGTGTGTGTGTGTGTGTGTGTGTACGTGTGAGTGTGCGCGTGTTATTGATATGACAATTAACACACGCATATCAACAAATGTAATTAGTAGATTGACAATTTCTGATCAACTAAAGTGTCTATTAGCACTGCCACATGTTAGAAGTGGTAAGCATAACAGTCAAGCCATTCAAAGTAATGCCTTAGCTCTAAGAGTGAAGCATGAGAATGATGACTAAGAAACACGTGATGCAAAATGTTGATGGTAAAGTCACTTGTCTTTAGTTGAATTCTGTGACCCCAATTTAGTGATTTGATATGACCTTGTACAGCTGACAACAGCTGTGACCTGCAGCAACAGAGGGATGAAATTTAAGTCTCAATGTATGACGTATTTATAGAACTGTATGGTAAACCTTCTGTGTGTCTGTGTGTCTGTCTGTCTGTCCGTCAGCCTGTCTGTCCGTCTCTCTGTCTGTCCGTCAGCCTGTCTGTCCGTCTGCCTCTCCGTCCGTCTGTCTGTCTGTCCATCTGTCCACCAGTCTGATCACCAATCTGTCTACTACAGTTTACTATTCCATCTGTCATTTGCATTGTTTATTCACTCAACCAATGAACACATCTACCTACTAAACAAGTTCTGGTCTTTCCTCTTCTACTTTCCATCCATAACTCCTACTATCCTGTCACACACAAAACTCTATCATATTACTATTTACTACAGAAATAACATTTTAGCTTCAAACCCGTATTCCTTCACCCAAGAGAGCTGCATGATGCATTAGTTTCTTGGGTATGCAACCAACATTGACACGAGTACCACCCAGACCCCACGATGAGCCTGAAACAAACACCACACACAGTGCACACCCTCAAGCCAATGAATGTAAGCAGACTTACAGCTTTATGTTATCAAGAAAGCATATAAAACAAAGTCCTTCAATGTACTAGAGTCACTGTTTGACACATGGACAAACACAGACAGACAGACAGACGGATGTTTCTGCATGGAAACTTTTCTTGCTGATACCGAGATTGCTATTACAACCAAGTTCTATAGGGAATCAACATCGAAAGAAGAGTAATATCAAACAATGCTATCAACAGTTTCTCTGTCAAGAGTGGAAAGATTTGTTTATTTCAAGCAATTCAAAGAGCTATAAAAGACCTACACAAGACCAAGCTTTTAAAGCAGCTTTGAAGTTGATTAGCTGTGGAGAGATTTCTAGAGCTGCTAGGGTTCTCACCAGTTCTGGGTTGGCAGATGATACAGAAGAGACTATTCAAAAGTTGGCATGCAAACACCCTTCCAGAACCAATCAGCTAAATTTGCCAGATCCTATTGCATGTACTTTCAGCTTGTCAAAGTTCCATTTGTTGTCTGCCATACGAAAATCACCTAGAGGCTCAGGTCCAGGCCATTCTGGTTGGAGATATGAACATCTCAAAGTATTGATAGATGATCCTTCTACTGCAGATTTGCTGTTCTCTGTGTGTTCATTAATTGCTAATGGTCAACTACCTGTCTCGGTGTCCAAACTACTATCTGCAGCATGCCTCATTGCACTTCCTAAATCTAATGGAGACGTCCGTCCAGTGGCAATTGGAGAGAGTTTGCGTCGTTTGACTGCAAAAGTTATTTGTATCCAAAACAAAGAAAAAATTTGCTGAATTCTTTTCACCTATCCAACATGGTATTGCAACTGAATGTGGTTCTGAGTTGCTCATACATCAGGTACAGTTGTCTTTAGAGGAGCACAAAGATTGGGTTGTTTCGAAATCGGATGTTAGGAATGCATTCAATTCTGTTCACGGATCCAAACTACTAAAGGAGGTCAATACTTCATTTCCTGATATCTTTGCTCATGTCAAGTCTATGTATGAGAATATCAATCCCCTTATTTTACATGCATGAAGGAAAAGCAGTTGTGTTGTCATTTGAAGAGGGGGTTCATCAAGGTGACCCATTGGGTCCTGTTTTGTTTGCTACATCTATACATCCAGTTCTTGTACAAATACAAAATAAAAATCCGCAAGTTCAAGTATTAGCTTATCTTGATGATGTCTTTGTACTTGGACAGGAAGTGAATGTCTTGACTGCTTTTAATGAGCTCAAGGTAGCCTTTTCTGCACTGGGTTTGGACATAGCTGATAGAAAGTGTGAAATCTACAGACCACACACTGCTCCAGAATGCCCTCAAAATTCAATCCCTACATCATCATTTGGAATCACTATACTTGGGTCACCTATAGGAATGGACTCGTTTGTTTCAGAGGCATGTGTCAATTCTGCTGAAGGAGGTTGTCACCTTTGTAACAAACTAGTTTCTTTAAATGACCTACAGAGTGCTATGTTATTGCTGCGTTATTGCCATGTTAGCCGCTTGATTAGTTTGTTGAGAACAGTGTCTCCTCGTTTAGTCTACCTGGCTGCTGAAGCTCATGACCTGCTAACACGAAACACATTTGTCAGTCTCTTAGATCTGGATGTCAATTCCATGTGCTGGGAACAAGTGGCGCTGCCAATACGACTGGGTGGCTTTGGATTGACTTCAATGGTTACCATTTCACCGTTTGCTTTTTTAGCTTCCTGGGTTCATTCCCTCCAATCTCTGTCGTGGCATTTCCATGAATTGGAGAATTTAGTGGCTAATATTCTAGCTAGTCCACAAGGCACCGTTGGTCATGATATTTGCCAAGTGCTTCCCCCAGGATCAGATATTCATAACTTGGTTGGCAGTCAGAAAATTACAACACAATCTGTCACATAAGTATTTCCAGTCTTTGGCCGAATCATTGTCAAATAACGCTTCTACTCTTAAAGATTCAGCTCGGTTACGGTCAATTCAAGGCAAAGGCGCAGGTGCTTGGCTTGATGCTATACCCTCCTCATCTGAGTTTGCAATTGAATCCTGTGATTATCGCTTGGCATCCTTGATGAGGTTAGGATATACCATGCCTTTCAGTTCTTGGTCCAATTCATGTGATTGTGGAATGTCTCTTGAATCAGATACGGATGGATACCATTTTCTAACCCGTAAAACTGGTGGTGGCCCTGTTTACACACACAACTCTATAGTGAGAATATGGAGTGCTTGCCTTGGAAGCTTAAACTTACATCATGTAAATGAAGCACAACATCATTACTGTAATTCAGACAACAGGCCAGACATTACTGTATTGGACTATCAATCTGGAAAAAGCACTGATTTAGATGTCTCAATGGCACATCCTTGGAGTATTGACATTCTATCCAAGGCTTCTCTGTTTGATGGTGCTGCTGCTCTTCGTAGAGAAGAAATCAAAGCCAAAAAGTACTTAGGAGAAATTCTACCGCAAGGTTCCTCACCATCTGCTGTGCCCCTAGTGTTCGAACACTTTGGTCGATGGGGTGAGAAA
>NC_085087.1:6943535-7043535 GCF_963422355.1 Corticium candelabrum | reverse complement strand
TTCAGAGACAAGAGACACCTAATGTCTTATTAGCTGACAGTGAGTTGTATTGTAATGTTTGTTGAAAGTTACACATAAACTAGGACGTATGGAAGCTGTTGCATGATGTTTTAGGGAAATGTCTGTAGTATTGTGGGTTTAAATTTGATTTAAACAAATAGTGAGAAATGTTTGTCTGTACAACTTTGTCTGAAGTTTGACTAACTTTGAAATGTTAAGACAAAATGTCTGATCAGTAGAAACAATTATTTAGAGCACAACAAACGTACCTTGTTTGGCAGACTTATGTGTGTACAAAGAGTGATTTTATCCAGGATAGCAATGCTGGAGTGAGTGATTCCAAGCGTTAGCAGTCTGCCTCTTGATTGAACAAGAGAACCCTTTCATGTACTTATTGACTTTACGAAGCCCTACACAACACTGACGGATATCAATTATTACTTGATGTCAGTCAGTAATACCAAATTAATGATCTAGTTAATATTAATAGGCACCCCTCCGTTTTTCCTTTGGGAACTTTGGATATGTGTTGTTTTACTTGATTTAAATGTTTGATCAAAAGAATGTTTAAAGGCAGCAAGTGCATTTTATGAGACAGAGTGAGACGTGAGTGAAGTTTGTGAGACACAACTGTGTAACTGTTGACAAATGATTGTGTTGGTGGATTAAATTGTTATGATGAGAGTTATTAATATTAATGTTGTCACCATCTAGTAGTCGGTTGCTTAGTTATCATATCTGTTTAAATACTATCAAGGGTGTCTATGTGGGTATAAGAGTTGTAAGACAAGGACGCGCGTGTGTGTGTGTGTGTGTGTGTGTGTGTGTGTGTGTGTGTGTGTGTGTGTGTGTGTGTAATTAATTAAAATATATTGTCAAATGAGAATGTGAAGGATTATAGGTGGATAATCAAGAGATGCATGTGTATTGAGTCAGTTACATTTACTAGTAATAACATATCAACTAAGTTACTGTTATGTCTCAATTAACATCTTAGGATGTCAAATATGATGTTGTGTGTATTTGTATGTATATGGTATATTACTGTGTGACTGACTTTTGGTTGTTTGTATTTACAGCCTTGTATGATCTGGGTAGATGTTACTGTTATCAAGGCAAATCCATGGATGCCATACGATTGCTGGAGGAGAGCTTGTCAATATATCAGAAATACGTCTCACCTAATGATATTCGTGTGACAAATAGTAAGTGTTGTGTGTGAGTAATTGTTGTTTTGAAAGATTTTCAACTTATTTGACAAGAGGATATGATGTTTGTCTTGCCACCAGTCTGTCTGTCTTTCTCTTGTGTCTCTTCCTGCTTGTGTGTTTGTGTATGTGTGAGAGTTTCTTTATTATTGAATTTACTGGAGTGTGCATTCTATGTTGATCTCTTCAGGTTTCACATCTCTCTTGTGGACCATTGTTTGTCTCTATTTTCTATCTTTTTGGTTTGTCTCATTATGTTAGACAAAGCACATGTAAACAAGAAACCAAATTACTGTTGCATGATGAGATACAGCAATTATATGTACTGACATTATGTGTAAAGCCTGTTTCACAATATCTTGAGACGTCACTAAGTTGCGTGTCAAGGTTGGTCTGTAGTCTTGAGTCAGATTGCGCACGCGTGTCTAATCATGGACAACTATTCCAATGATGATCCTTCTTTTGCTGTTTCTCTTGCACCATCGTTCACGTTTCATCCATTTCTAGATCCAGGAAGCTTACAGTTCTGCTGATTTGCTAAAAATGCCCACGTGGTTACATTTGACGCTGACAACTTCCGGGTTTTGACGCTGGAATAGAACTTTGGTCTATTCCGGCGTCATGATGCCACGTTGACACCGCGCCACTTTGTCCTTGTACACAATATTGACGTCCAAGTGGACTCACGACTCCGCGTTGATGTCGACATCAATATTGTGAACCAGGTTTAAGGAAACAGACACAAGAGTATGTAAAGCTTTAGAGGGCTTGACTTATCGCTGGTGTGTGTCTGTTTGTCTGTCTGTCCATCTGTATGTCTGTGTGTCTGTCTGTCCATTTGTCTGTCTGTCTGTCTGTCCATTTGTCTGTCTGTCTGTCTGTCTGTCTGTCCATTTGTCAGTCCGTCTGTCTAATCATCTGTCTGTCTGTCTGTTCATCTGTCTGTCTGTCTGTCCATCTGTCTGTCTGTCTGTCTGTCCATTTGTCCGTCTGTCTGTCTGTCTGTCTTTCCATTTGTCCATCTGTCTGTCTGTCTCTGTTTGTCCATCTGTCTGTCTGTCCGTCTGTCTGTCTGACTGTCAATTAATTTTGTCAATAAAATGTTCCTAAAGCAACTGCATACTAGTAACTACATAAAGGGACATAGATTGTCTGTCCGTCTGTCTGTCTGTCTCTTTGTTTGTCTGTCTGTCTGTCTCACTGTCGGTGTGTAGGTATGTCTTTCTGTCTGTCTGTTTCATATGTCAATTTGTTTGTTTGTGTTTCTGTCTATTTGTCTGCCTTTTATTATAAAATTGCCAGATATCAAAATATAGGCATCACTGCAAGTTATAGTGTCAAAAATCTGTTGAACAAAGTAGTAAAATTAGCTTTTCTTTTCTTAAAGGGCTGGACATGGCTGACGAGCTCTACAAATTTTATATTATTATGGAACACTCCTACATGTATCAAGCACACTGATTATTGACTGTTGGTGTTGTTGCGCATGATCACACTTGACACTGTGCACGTTTTTATAGCTACACTAGAATGGCAGTGTGCACGGGGTACGTGTTGTAGAAAACTTTTCGTTTAATCAGTTATCATGGACAGACTGGAACAGTGGTTGTATGTTGTGTGAGAAAGAACTCATCTCTCACTACTGCATTGAAATATATTATAGACATTGATTGTTGTCTTGCAATTCAATTACCAAGGAAAGTTGTTTTGTCTTAATTGTCACTTTCATTGCTGTTTTAGCTATGACCATGCTTGGTACATGCTTTATGGATCAAGGGAACCTTTCTGATGCTGAAAGAATATTGAGAGAGTCTCTGGAGATCATAAAATCTGCTCGACCAGAAAATCCTGTTGCTATTGTTGATGGTATGTGTTCATTGTCTGATACAATTGTAAGACGTCTCACTCTTCTTACTGAACAACTCTACTCACCTCACGTTGATTGATTGTGTTGTCTATAATATCATCATTGTTTATCTTCTTCAGGTCAGTTCCCACTTGCTCGGTGTCTGTACCAACGAGGTAAACAAAGTGAATCTATTGAACTGACGAAGGAGTGTGTCAGGATTTTGAAATCACATTTCCATCCAAAGCATTTCCGTGTGGCTACAGGTTAGTTTCTTGTCTTTGTTTTGATATCAACTTTATGTGAATTGTGAGCTTGACATGCTGATTATGATAATGCCACATGTTGTATACTGCAGTATAAATCAGTCATAATTGTCACGTGTTGTTTACAAGCTCTTGTTCTTCTCAGCTGTTTCTCAAGTCGGACTTTATTTAATGGAATCAGGAAAATTGGATGAGAGTGAAGATTATTTAAGAGAATCACTTGACATACGCAGACATTCTTTCCATGAGAAACATCCTCATATAGCATTTTGTATGTCTAAATGTTCTATAATGTCAAATCAGCATTTGTGTGTATTAATCTGTCTTGATTTGTACAGCATTAAAAGGGTTGGGAGAATGTCTGATGAGAAAAGGGAAAGATGAGGAAGCTGAGAAACTTTTCTCAGAAGCTGTAGACATCCAAAGAGTTTCTCTCCCTCAAAGTCATCCTCACAAAATCTCCAGTCAGAATTTCCTCATTTCTCTTTCCCTGCATCTCTCACAATTGCTGATTTTCTGTTTTCAGCTTTCATGTCATGGTCAAAGAGTCTCTCAAATATTGCTGATTACACACGTGCTCATCGTGTGCTATTAGAATCTCTTCAAATAATTAATATTAACAAACTTCCCAGCAACAGCTTTGAGAGATTAGAAGGTCTGATATTTGAGTGGAAGGTTAAATGTTGTGATTATTGAGTTTGTTTTGCAGTAAACCGTCTACTAAAGAGATTGAGCGCTGTCCAACAGCAACAAGATGAAGAGACAATTATTCCTGAAGAGAAAGAAGTTGAAGAGACGGATGGTGAGGACAACCACTTTGTAGCCTTGTAAACATTCTTCCTTGTATTCTCTGCCTCATTTTGTGTTTCACCCCTGTGTGTGTGTGTGTGTGTGTGTGTGTGTGTGTGTGTGTGGGCGTGTGTGTGTGTGTGTGGGCGTGTGTGTGTGTGTGTGTGTGTGGGCGTGTGTGTGTGTGTGTGTGTGTGTGTGTGTGTGTGTGTGTGTGTGTTTACATGTGTGTGTGTATTTGTGTGTGTGGGTGTGTGTGTGTGTGTGTGGGTGTGTGTGTGTGTGTGGGCATTTGTTTATGTGTGGGCACTTGCCTGTGTGTGGGCATGGGTGTGTGTATGTGTGTGTGGGCGTGTATGTGGGTGGGTGTGGGCGTGTCTGTGTGTGTATGGGCATGTGTGTGGGTGTGTGTGCGTGAGTGTGTGTGTGTGTGTGTGTGTGTGTGTGTGTGTGTGTGTGTGTGTGTGTGTGTAGTACATGTATCTGTCATGTAAGAGTCACATTGGAGTAAAATATCCAGGACACTCGGATCAAATGTTCGTCTCTGTAAACACAAACGTGATTCTTTTGGACAACTCACTCACAATTGGTTTTCTCACCAACTCAGTAGCATACTTGATTAAAGATAGACAAGACTGCTGGCATTTTGCAACAGACGTGTACATGTGGGCTTTGGCGTCCAGTCCCAGAGCTGCACTATAGTCAGTGCCCATGCATGTCTCTGACCATGCTCTGGGTGCATTAGCAATGCCAGTCCAGAGGCTCCTCATACTACAGAGGAGCTATCTTTAGAATAGAAGGGCTCGTCATTGTGTGTGTGTGTGTGTGTGTGTGTGTGTGTGTGTGTGTGTGTGCGTGTGTGTGTTGTGCTTTCCCACTTGATATAGTTTATTATAGTTTACTGTTTCTTATAGCATCTCACAACAGTGGATCAGAATGGCTCAAATTAGTAGCCAAATCACTAACTGGTGAAGCTGTTGAATTGAAAGCAAAATCGTCTGATACTGTTGCCACCTTGAAGCGTCGATTGCAAACCAAGGATGACCCTTCATCATGGGATCGATTGCTTGTTTTGAATAAAAAACAACTACACGATGAGCAAACATTAGCTGATGCAGGAGTAACCGATGGAACAATACTGAGTGTCGTTCTTTGTCCTCGTGAGTTGATCTTCTACTCGATAGACTATAGTATACAAATTGTAATGATGGTATGGTTGTAGGTGGTGTGACGGGCATGGGAGCCGATGCGGGTGAGTTATTTGTTCGAGCGTTGTCACAAGGAGCAGTCGAAGTGAGTCGAGTCAAGATTGTCATTGTCGGCAAAGACAGAACTGGTAAGACGTCCTTTAAACGATCCTTGCTCAAACAGAAGTTTCAGATCATTGAACCGAGCACACCTGTGGCCATGGCAGAGTTGGCAGTGTGTGAAGCATCCAACTGGAGACTCGTCAAGGACAAGGACCAAGAATTTTTAGACAAACAAATAGCTAGAGCAGCCATGCATGCAATACATGATTCTAGTGCAAACGTATCGGGTAGTGAAGGTGAGAGTCAATATGAGGATGGAAGAGCAGAATGGCCACATCGTCACAGTCGTGTCGATCTCGACTCGACAGTCGGTAGAGAATCTACATCAACTGATACTAGAGAAAGTTACGTTGATGAAGTGATAGTTCTAACTGAAGGGATTGCTCGTGCTATTCGAGATTTCCAAAGTGATCCTGATCTTCTAAAGAAGGAAGATTCAAAAGTTCACGTTACTATTTGGGATTTGGGAGGTCAAGAGCCACTTCTTCCTGGTCAAGGGCAAGCCATCACATCGGGATGTGTCGTTTGTGTCGTATTTAATGTATCTCAGTTTCTAGGTGACAAGGCCAAGTCATTCTACTTTCCTTCTGCCGACTCGGAACCAATTCCAATAGACAACCACTGGATAGAGACAAACTATGACGCTGTGTCTTTATGGGCATCCATGACTTTTTTGGCAGGAGACGACGACAGTCGTGAAGGTCGTTACATTGGCAAGTCAAAGGACTGTGCATCGCCGGTCATGTTTTTGATTGGTACACATGTCAATGATGCTGATGAAGAAATGATTAAGCAACAGAATGAATTTCTGTCTAAAATGTTTCGTAATAAAGCATTTAAGCAGCACATCCTGCGACCATCCGATCACCGTGATGATTGGTTCTTTTGTGTTGAGAATTCAGTGTCTGACCCTGACAGTGCAAGTGAGGATGCAGGTGTGAGTGCAGTGAAGCGACTCATTGAAGAGATGGCACGTGATGTGTCACCCAAACGTCTAATACCAGCCACTTGGTCAATTCTAGAGAAGATCCTTGATGCTCTAGAAGAAAAATTGGGCAGTGCTCTTTCCAATGTCCATGTTATCATGGTTTTTGCTCGTCGATTGTGTCGTATGTCTGAAGAGAAAGAAGTTCGTGCTGCTCTGGCGTATTTAGATGAAGCCGGTTCAGTCATCTTTCCTCAGGAAAGTGAGAAGCTGAAGAACATAGTCGTCACCAAACCAAGCTGGATTTTCATGGTTTTCTCAGTGGTGGCGTCTGTCACTACTCTTCCTCCTCCCTTGCTGAGTAAAGATTGGGATCGAGTGCGACAAGTAGGAATTGCTTCTTGGAAACTCATTGATCATCGCTTGAAGAAGGCAGGAGTGAAACATGAAGAATATGAAGATGTACTGAATCTCTTGAATTTCTTTTTCATTGTCTGCCCCAAACTTTGTTCATTTCAGTCATCAGTTCCCTACGAAATAGAGTATTTTGTTCCTTGTTTGCTAGAAGTCGAGTCAGAAGGTCCATTTGCAGCTGCTAATTCGGTTGCTTCTAATCCAATGTCACTCATTGTTTTGTCTCGTGATATCGAGTTTATTCCTGAGCAATTGCATTTCAGGCTGATGACGTGTTGCATTGAGAGATATTCTGATGAACCAATGTTGACACGTAATCAGTCTGTATATCATGTTGCTGAAGGTGTTGATTTGGAACTAATTTATCATGCAAAGAAATATATTATTGTCACTATTGACACACAACGGCCACTACAGGAAGTTGCATCTCTGTGTACAGACATCCGTCTGTTCATCACTAAGAAGCTTCATGAAGTGAAGACCCCAGGGTTGCCTCAGTTTCAGTTTTCATTAAATATTCAACATCCCGGACCAGCCATTCCTATGCATGTCAGCAAGTTGGTATGTATAGACGAGTATGAACACAAACCATTAAGAAGAAACAGACGTAACGTGCAACTGACTGTCGATGAGAAAGCTGCATTAGACTGTTGGTTTTATGACCACAAAGATGATGTAGCAAGACCACAACAGTCACTGACATTTAAAGCAGAGAGCAAATGTACAGAAGGTGATATTGTCAATGTAGCTAACCAAATTTCTGGTTACTGGAAAACCCTTGTTCTAAATTTGTCACCTACATTTTTCATGAGCAAGACAAGAGTGATAGAGAAAGAAAACAGAGATGATTGTTTTATGCAAGCTGCAACAGCACTGAATATGTGGACAAATGAATTTGCTAACAAAGCAAGCCAGGCAGCAATGATCAACGCAATGTGTAACATCAGCTGTAGATCTCAGGCTGAAGATGTCTTTAGTAGCAGTTTGGTGGAGCACGTCTGCCCACATAAATGACTGTGTTTGTCTGCACGTGTAGGCAGAGTTGTTTTGTTAAGAAGAATCAAACGTTACCTGTTTTACATTCACAATATTCACTCACTAGTCTTTCTTGATGTGCATTGTTTTCAGTTGACATATATATGGCTGTTACTATTTAGCATTTTACCTTTTGTTTTTAGAAATACATTGATATATTGACAGAGCATAGAGTGGTACGAGTTACAAAGAGAAGTACAAATGGTTATGATTGTGTAGTACAAATGATAGTGAATGGGATTTGTGGCAAATAGAGTAACAATATTTACTATAGTGATCGGCTGCAGTTCAGTTGGTGTATATACATCGGCTGCAGTTCAGTTGGTGTATATACCAGTCTACTATCCTACAGGCTACAGCACAATAGATATGTCTATTAATTAATTACTGATATGCCAGAATGCAGTTCTATAAATCTATGGGGATGGCTTACATAGGGCGAGCTTATGAATAGAGATTAGTAACTAATGTCTATGACTTCTCTCTACTCTAATCTACCAACCTGTTCCCAATGTTCCATGTTGTCATCATCACACTAGTGTGGACAGATTCTTTCCACCTTGAGACTCGTTTTCAGAGTCACCGACTTCGTATTTCTTGCCTGTCTCGTTCTGTTTATTATTGGATACGGACAGTTTCATCTCCATGTATGTGTTTTCAACGTCATCAAACTGGCCATTTTCATCATTTCTGTTGGGTTCGACTGTTTGTATATCCACGTGATCGTGTTCCTGATTATCATCACCAGAAGTCAACACATTGCTGTACACGCTTGCTTTCAGTTCGTGTCCATGAGTTGTGTCATTCAGTTCTGAAGCACATGGAGCATACCCGAGCTGCCTGGACTCTAAAGATCAATGAGAAATATGCACATTACCATCTTGATGTATTTTTTTATTAATAAGATGAAATCTAAATGAGGCCAACCTACTCGCTTGCTAGCCTGTGTGTCTGTCCATCTGTGTCTGTCTGTCTGTCTGTCTGTCTGTCTGTCAATGGTAGTATATTTCAAACATGATCACTATTACATGCTAAACATTAAAATTGAGTTAAAATAGGGCCATAATACCTAGTCCTATCAATCTAATGTACATAAAACTGGGTCTTTCAGTAATCATAATTATATGATTACTGTCTGTCTGTCTGCCTGTCTGTCTGTCAATGGTAGTATATTTTCATAAATGAAGTTGAATACAATAGCAAGCAAAGGCTAAGTACAGTTCACAGTGCCCAACTGCTAACAACATGCAAATTAAGTAAAGTATTAAAAGGGACATAGATGTCCCTGTTCAACAAAAACTAGCTTATAAGTCAGAGATGTTGCTTGGGAATGCTTGTACCAAGCTGGATGTCTTCCACAGGAACACTCTTGCATTGTTTTTCTGAAGCTGGATGGCCATTCTCTTTCTCCAGTAGTCTTTAAATTTTGCCCTGTCCAGTTGTCCACATTCATCCCTGGATGTTTTTGACAGTTGATCAAGGTAGGCTTTAGCCTGCTTTTCCCATCGACCGAAGTGATCCATAACCAATGGGACTACTTGAACTGACATACCTCCAGGGTATGTTTCTTTGGCATAACGAGCCTTCTTCCGTTCCTCGCATCTACAGGCTGCAGCCCCATCAGTGGTGGCAGAAGTTGAAAATATATCAGAACTCCAGGAGTGAGCCATTGCAATATCGAGCTCTACGTTAGAGGCAGCCCCTGTGTCAAAAACTGAGATGTCAGGACAACTGTCAGAGGTGGACTATCTGTCCTTTGGTTCTTTGCGATGGTGGATTTTGAGATGACTTAGACAGTCAGACCATATAGACATGATGCAATTATGTGTCCAAACTGGTCCTCCCCTGTCTTGCAAGTGAGCTGATGATAACCAATAGTGTCGGTTATGGATATACCACAGTTACAAATCTGAATGTCGTCACTGTATGGTAAAGAAGACCAAGCCTCACGAGAGCCGCCAAGCAAAATTCACATGAACTGAGAAGTGCGAACTCTCTTGATTCTGGTATTGCAGAGAACCAAGAACCTGCGCCTTTACATTGCACAGATCGAAATCTTGCCTCATCTCTAAGAGTGGTAGCATTTTCCAGCCATTTAGCTGCTTCTGCCTTGGATTAGTCTGTCTGTCTGTCTGTCTGTCTGTCTACACTTGTCATTTGCTTGCTTGCATACACCTTCTGTCCATGAGTCGAAATTAGAACAACAAAGTCACACAAATTACCGATTGAGCTGTCTTGTCATCATCCACAATTCCCGCTTTCTTAGAGAAGGTGACACTCACCACTGCAGGAGTATGACTTCCATCAGGTGATGCTACATCATAAACACATCACTCAAGAAAAAGTATACATGACTTCTAAATGCTACTATGCTAGTATACCTACAACACTGGGACAACTATTGCTATAAACACAGAACTTTACTCCATTACTAGAAGTAAGAGTTTAGTTAGATAAATATTCAATTTTGAGTGCATGATGTCAGTTGTGGTACATAATCTGGATGATGTCCATAGACAGAGAGTGTAAGACAGACTACATCAAATGATATCACTCATAACACTTCAATGTGGTACTGCCATGCATATTCTCTTTAACCACTCTGTCATATTTTGCCATCACAGAAAATAATTGATGTTGATATAAATGCAATCATTAGTCTCTTGTGTGTAACAGACAGCTGGAGATATTGTTTCAAATACAATGTATAACTGTTGTTGTACATTGTGTGTTTGCAATTACTACCCTTGACACAAACATGTAGGGTATTGCTCTCAATTAAAAAGCACCAACTTGGTCTCTTAGCAAAATACAACTGGTGTGTGTGTGTGTGTGTGTGTGTGTGTGTGTGTGTGTGTGTGTGTGTGTGTGTGTGTGTGTGTGTGTGTGTGCATGACCCATAGTCTATGCACGAATCCATGAGTTACAAACGTTTTACTGCATCTTGATACATACATACCTCGCTCCATGGTTTTGATAAAAGCCAGTTTAGATACAATGCCACTTGTTCGCGCCTTCATATCAACATATGATTCTTGCAGCAGCTCTTCCATAGTCTTCTCACAATAATCTGATGACGAAATATCGACTTTCTGTAGAGGCAAACTGCCACTCTTAACTTCACGCTCTCCTGGTAAGCTCACCAATGTCAGAGAAGGCTGTCGAATTCGTCTCTTAGATCCAGAAAGATTAACATACGTGCTGCCACTATTAGGACCCTACAATGACTGACAACAAATTTATCTACAGGATGTGTCAGTAATACCCTGAATATAGTAATTACATGATGAGGTTTTGTATCGAATTCGTCGTATCCGTATTGTGGAGTTGTTGTTCGCTTGAATATTCCAGGCACAAAATCAAGAGTGTCATCATCGTTGTCATCTAAATGTGATACATGAAAGTATTAGTTTGGGTAGACATCATTATCAAATCTTACCCTTTCTTGATCTGTGTTTCTTGTAGAGACAAAATATGAAAGCGAGTAGAATGGCTGGTAATACGACCACACACACAACAATAATGGCTACAGTTTGACCAGAGCCCAAACCATCTGTAGACATAACTGAAAATTAGAGATCACAGTGACACAAAGACAAACATGTAGACACCTAACGATCTGAACTATGAGGACCAGATCCTGTAGTTGAATTTATATCTACAAAACATTAAGATTTAATTGAATGAGATTGTGTGTGTGTGTGTGTGTGTGTGTGTGTGTGTGTGTGTGTGTGTGTGTGTGTGTGTGTGTGTGTGTGTGTGTGTGTGTGTGTGTGTGTGTGTGTGTGTGTGTGTAAACATGCTTACCCTCGTCTGCTTGAAACGACACACGAGCTCCTTGTCTCTCTTCTCCCCACTGATTTCGAGTGTACAACACAACATCACTCACATCCTACCTCCAAGTCAGTCACAGTCACAGTCACCAATCCATCTTGGACAACATACACTGAATTAAGATGCTTCCCTGTCACCCAATCAGTAACATAATAGTCAGTTATTACACCACAACCATTGCCTCTAGGAATGTCCATGACAAATCTGACACTCGACGATGATGATGTATGTATGTTTGTAATCAGAGGATAAGACAATGCAGCAGGATCTATACACAGATTCTTGTGACAAACCAGACATAAACACACTGACAAACACTTACAGCATGATGTTGTATATTTAACCACATCTGATGTATTCAGTCCAACATCATTCATTGCCTCGATCTCAAAGATATAGTTGGTTCCTTTGCTCAGCCCTGTTAACATCCACATCCCATGCTGCTGGTTTATGAGTCCATCATGAGAAGGAACGGATACTTTCGCTTCATGTAGTGAGGCAGTGGAAGCTGCTGATCTCCACCTGATTGTGTATTGGGTTATTACATGGCCACCGTTGTAATCAACATTCCAATGGATTGTCACACTCGTCTCGTTCCTAGAAATCGGCTTGCCATCCAGAACAGGTATGGCAGGAGCTGTAGCAAACACAATTCAAACACAAAATAAAACAAAATGATGTTGCAAATCAATGATCATCTAGCAAGGCTGGCATACAATACGTACAACAACCCTATCAAAGCACATGTATTGCAATCAAATATTAATATTTTTTTATAAAGATTTAAAGTTTAAAAAATCAATAATTTTTTACTAATTATGCGTCATGTTTCACACACAACTTTTTTCACTCCTTGTATTGTATGTTGCCGACTACATGTGATCACTGAATAAATTAAAAACGACAGCTAACCTCCTGCACGTGTAGTGACATTAAACATTTCACTGCTGGGACTTTCACCCACTTTGTTACAAGCCACAATAAAACATTGATACGATAAACCAGGAATGATCGAGACCCACCAACACACCAGAAATCCCAACAACCGAGTCAATACACGAGAATGTGTTGAACCACAAACGACATCCAAACACGTAACTTTGGCATTTGTAATGGGTGAATAACCATCAGCACCCAACATCCATAAAAACTCCACGAATGAGTTGACAATCTATTTCTATTGATATCAACATGAGGAGCAGCAGGAGGAACTACAAACCAAGCAAATCATTGAAACCAATTATGACCCTTTAGGAGTTTGTCAAGTAAGATACCTTGAACAGTCAATTCAACTGTATTGCGATTGCTACCGATTGAGTTTGAGGCCGTGCATGTAAAAGATCCTTTCCAGTTCTTGCATGCAATAAATGTGTAGATCAACTGATTGTTAGACTTGTGCCCAGTTTGTGTGATACGTTGGGAGTTGTGGATGAGTTGTATGTCGGTTGCTGGTGGGACTGAGTCGACAATACATTTTATTGTTGTTGATGCATTTTGAACGACAACAGCGCCTGGCCTGGACTGAGAGTGAGAGTGACGTCTCCAAAGTCTGTCAAAGAGTAGAGCAAATTAATCAGTTTGCAGTTTTCATTGATATTAATTAGTGGAGATTGGTTGTGCAATGACTGAGACGGGCTGGAAGCAGGTTGATGACTATAGGCAAACATATGAGGTGAGACACAAACAAATCAGACAGCTAAACAATGAGACTGACAGTAACAGAGACCGAGCAACAAACAGACAGACAGACAGACAGACAGACAGACAGACAGACAGACAGACAGACAGACAGACAGACAGACAGACAGACAGACACAGACATGACACACACACACACACACACACACACACACACACACACACACACACACACACACACACACACACACACACACACACTAACCACCATAATGACAGTGTCATTACGATAAACATTTAATAACATTGAATACTCATTTAAGCAAATGCACAAACTACTATAAAAGTAAAGATCTTACACTTCACAGTCAGAATTGCTGGAGAAGACAGTGAGCTACCAAATTCATTTCCCACCATACAAGCATAGCTGCCTGCAGCTGACCTATTGACTGATGTAATCGTTAGACCACTGTATCTGTCCTTAGGAACATTTGTCCGACCCAAAATCTTCACTGTACCACTCTTGTCCACGAATTTCAACTTAAAGATGATCTGTTGTCTTCATAGCCACAAGACAGTTCTACAGTATTTTTTCTTTATAGATATACTCGTAAGGTTGACAACAATAACTGGCAAATCTGTCAAAATTCAAATTTTTAGCAAGCAGACAGACAGGCAGAGAGAGAGAGAGAGAGAGAGAGAGAGAGAGAGAGAGAGAGAGAGAGAGAGAGAGAGAGAGAGAGAGAGAGAGAGAGAGAGAGAGAGAGCTAGACAGACAGACATGCAGACAGAGAGACAGACAAACAGATAGACAGACACACAAACAAACATACATACATACATACATGCATACAGACAGACAGACAGACAGACATGCAGACAGACAGATAGACAGACACACAAACAGACAGACAGACAGACAGATAGACAGACAGACAGACAGACAGACAGACAAACTCATACACAAGAAACCGGCAGTCTGACAAACAAACACACAACGAACAAAGAGATAAACAAACTAACTGACAAACAGATGAACTGACAGACCAACAGGCAGAACAACTAGCAGAACAGACAAGAAAAAATGCACAAATTAACTATCAGTAAATCAGTAAACACGTGTGCTACTAAATATATCATCAATCTGACAAACTGTAATTCAGTTAATAGACAACAAACAAATTGCTCACATCAACCAGAGACAGTCGATCAGACCCTACTAAACCATGCAGAGACTGACAACAATAAGTCCAATATCAAACCTCACGGCCACTGCAAGTCCTTGAATGACTTCTCTTGCATTAGGACCGAGGAAGTGGATGCCAACAACTCGATCATAGTTTCCCTATCGAACACATACAGTCTACACACAGCCAAACAAATAGATAATCATGAAGAACAATATTTAAATATCAATATCAATGATAATCACACCTTGATGTAATGGTCTTCTAATTGGTTTCCCTTCTGGAAGGAATAGTGAGTTCAAGTGGGTGATAATTAAAAGGCATGATAAGTTTCTATGTTTTCGCTGCCAAATTGATTTATTGCTTTTTCGGTAGATAAACCAACACAACCATATTCCATGGGAGTGAAGACAGTTGTAGGAATCTAGAAAAGAACACAAACATATAATAGATTGCTAAAAATGGGCAAAAACGCAAACAGACAGACAAACAACTTAAGAGACAAACAGACAGACAGAGAAAGAGACAAAGAGACAAACAAACATGCAGACAAACAGACAGATGAAACAAACAGACAAACAAACAAACAGACAAACAGACAAACTAACAAGCAGACATACAGTGAAACAGACAAACAGACAAACAGACAGACAAACAAAAAGACAGACAGAGAGACAAACAAACAGACAAACAGACCAACAGACAAACAGACCAACAAACAAACAGACAAAATAGACAAGAAATAGACAAACAAACAAACAAGCAGACAAATAGACAAACAGACAAACAATCAAACAAACAGACAGACACAGACAAACAGACAAACAATTAAGCAGACAGACAAACAAACAAACAATCAGACAAAAACAAGACATACCAACAAACAGACAAACAAACAGACAGACAAACAAACAGACGAAAACAGACAAACAAACAAGCAATATACAGACAAACAGACAAACAGACAGACAGACAAATTGTTATATTTGAACTCTTACTCTGCTAATAACAATCGCTAACTTTACGTAAGCCTAACAATAACAGTCAATGAACAAAATGTTGAATGTCTTTATCATACAGGAAATCATCAAATTTGCACTTAGACATGCAACTTTTTAAAAATCACACGAGAGTTGCAAGACTGTAAAACTACACAGTTGCTTTTTCCATCTATCTCTAAAGTCTGTTTTGCTGCTTTTCCATATGCATGTTTTGAAATTTTAGAGATCTTATCGAGGTAGTCTTCAGCCATATCTATAGGGCCCCAAAAGCCAAAGTGTTCAAAAACCAGTCAGACAGACAGCTAGACAAACACACAGACAAACCGACAGACAAACAGACAAAAAGACAAACAGACAAACAAACAAACAAACAGGCAAACAAACAAGCAAACAGACAAACAAACAGACAAACAAACAGATAGACAGACAACCAGACAGACAAACAAACAAAACAGGTAGACAGGGAGACAAGCTGACAAACAGACAGACAAACAAACAAACAGACAAAAACAGACAACTATGCAATCAGGCAAACAAACAAACAAACAGACAAACAAACAAACAAACAAACAGACAAACAGACAGACAGACAGACAGACAAACCAACAGACAAACAGACAAACAGACAAACAAACAAACAAACAAACAGACAGACAAACAGACAAACACACAGTACAGACAGACAAACAGACTAACTAACAAACCAATAGACAAATAGACAAACAAACAAACAACATGCTCAAAATAAATTTCAGTAGTACTACATACAACAGCAACCAAAAACATAAGAATCTATTGTGTGCAAACAATAGTAAACAAGAGCACAATATCCCAAATGATTACATTATTATAGTCCATGTTGTGTGTAGAATTCCAAATAGCCTTTGAGACAACAGCTTGTTTGCTTTTATAGCCACCGCGGTGTCAGCTCTGGTTGACCCTAGTAAGACACCAACATGTAAAACGTACACCAACATGTAAGACACCAACATGTAAAACACCAACATGTAAGACACAAACATGTAAGACACTAACATGTAAGACAACAGCATGTAAGACACAAACACGTAAGACACCAAAATGTAAGACACAAACATGTAAAACCCCAACATGTAAGACATAGACATGTAAGACACTAACATGTAAGACACTAACATATAAGACACCAGCACGTAAGACAATGACATGTAAGACACCAACATGTAAGACACTAACATATATAACAAACATGTAAGACACAAACATACATCAACTGCATCTCCAATGCAAAAGACGTGAGGTACTGTCATTTCATCTCTTTCGTCTACGATTACCTTTCCAGATTCCACGTCACTCTCAACACTTACGGCATCAAAACCCAATGCTGTAGAATCAGGACCTCTGCCTATACAAATTAGAATTCAAATCAATTGAGGTATATATGCCAGCACAAACATCAAATGCAATACAAATGGTCAACAAAACAAACAACACAAACAAACAATTGAGGAATGCAAAGCAGCATTGTCAAAAACTTTCAAACAAATACACAAATTTTTGTTTTATATCTTGACATATCATACACTCTACATACATGTAGTGTCTATAACGTACCTACTTTTGTATCACAGTGTTGGATCTATGGGGTGATGCAACAGACACGCCTACCCCTTTTAAGACCGGAATTACAGTACACGGAGAAGGCTACATGCAAACGCAGTCATTGTATAAAACATTGTTTGTGTTTGTGAAATGAGTAAGCGACAAAAGGCAACTCTATAGAAGAAAGCAGTCGTGCCATAAAAGTAACTCAATTAAAATATCGCAGAACTGGAATGACAGAGAACAGGGGCATAGCGTTAGCTCTAGAAATGGAGGCTAAACTTTACAATGCTATGGGCACGCCCACTTTTATGGACACGCCCAGTTTTTATTGGGTTCTAATTGACTGATATGGTAGAATCAGTGGCAGATCCAGACTGGAAAAAGGTGGTGTGTATATATACTATATACAGCTTTGGTCCTCACACATATTTACAGTCCACAATTTTGTGACCACGCCTGTAAGATAACTGTTACAGCTGTGCACTTCGTGACAGTCAGAATCGTTCTGGTCTATTTCCGATTACACATACGGGATAGTGAATCTAATTACATTACATGTCATCTATCTGTCTCTGGGTGACTTCAACTCAAAAGTGCAGTGTCAAGCAATGGTTGCTAATTACGTAGTGTAGTCCTCCAGTAGGCGTCGTGGTGGTCTTGAGATCCTCCCCAGCCTTGTTGTTTTGACTGCAGGTTGACTTGCAGGTGCAGTTGGGGACTTGGCAGATTTTGGAGGGCTTTCTGTATTCGGAGATCTGATCTCCGTGTCTGGCAGTACGTTTGTCTCTTCAGGTTGATTTGGTGGTTGTCCTTCTGACAGGCTGGTGTTTGTTTGTTGTCCCGTCGGAGTGTACTTAGCGAACATTGTGTTGTCATCCCACACTTCTGTTGTCCTGTTTATGTGTGTTCTAGTTCTTCTCACTGTCCGTCCATTTGCTAGTCTGAGGATGTAGGATTGGGGCTCTGTGTGGTGTCCAATGACTTTTGCTGGTACCCATTTTTTTCCTCTCATTGTCCTTACGCTTTCATCAGGAAGCAGAGGTGAGTTCGTTGTGTTTCCTGTGGCTCCATAGAACGCATATTGGGATTGGTGGGCGATTAGTTTTTGTCTGGTCTTGTCTGCATCCATGTTATGTGGAACCAGAGTCTCAGTATTTATTGTTAGTTGGGTTCGGAGGTGTCTCCCCTGTAGCAGGATGGCAGGAGTAGGCAGGTCTCCTCCTATTGGTGTGTTCCTAAGGACTCTTAGAGCGTCATTGATTGTACGGCCCTCCTCCAACATCTTGGCCATCATTTTCTTGACTGTTTGGACACCTCTTTCCGCTTGGCCATTGCTGGCTGGGTAGCCTGGACTGGATGTGGTGTGTTGAAATCCCAGCTTCCTGGAGAACTTGCGAAATTCTTCGTTGGCGTATTGTGGCCCGTTGTCCGAGAATATTGTTTCTGGTATTCCAAAATTGGCAAAATGCTTGTCTAGGATAGTTATCACATCAGCTGCTTTCGTTGACTGGAGGTGATCTATGGTCACCCATTTGCTGTAGTAATCGATGGTAAGTAGGTAATGTTCCCCTTGTAGTTCAAACAAGTCTGTTCCCACTTTCTGGTAGGGGTAGTGTGGAACATCATGAGGTTTAGTGTCTGGCTTTGGGTTCTGGCTTCGATTTTCTTGGCATTTGCTGCAACTCGCTACCATGTCATGTATTTCATTGGTGTAGCCAGGCCAGTACACTGACGTCTTGGCCCTTTCTATACACTTCACTATTCCATAGTGTCCCTCATGTATACTGTTCATCACCGTTTTGCGCATTGTCACAGGGACGACAGCTTGGCTTCCTTTGAGGACAATGCCGTCTTTCTCTGTTAGGTCGTGTCTCACATTCCAGTACGGTTTGATTGGACCCGGGACACTCCTCCTTGTAGGTGGCCATCCTGTGTGTATGTAAGTGATGAGTGCCTGCATTGTAGGGTCTTGTCTGGTCGCTTCCGTACATCTTTCACGTCCAAGTGGTGTGGGAATGATTTGCTCTGTGACGGAGTCGATTTGCTCTTCTGTTAGTTCATCATAGTCTGTATAGGGTGTTGTAGATGGCATTCTGCTCAGAGAATCGGCCAGGACCATTTCTTTCCCGGAATGGTGCTCTAGCGTGTAGTTGTATTTGAGACATCGTAGGCGCATTCTCTGAAGCCTAGGACTGACTTCAGCAAGGGGCTTTTTCAGTATTCCAAGTAGTGGCTTGTGGTCAGTCTCCACTATGACATCTTGTCCATACACATACTGATGGAATCTTGTTAGTCCAAACTGGATGGCAAGCATTTCCTTCTCTATTTGTGCATATTTCTGTTGTATGCTGGACATTGTTCTTGACGCGTATTCTACTGGGTGCCCCTCTTGAATAACAGCTGCTCCCAAGCCATGTTGTGATGCGTCCACAGTTAATCTCACTGGTAATGCTGGATCAAAAAGTCGTAGTACTGGGGCCTTTGTCACTAGATCTTTCACATGCTGTAGGGTGCGGTCGTGAACGGAGTCCCACACCCATGCAGTCTCCTGCTGTGTTAGCTGTCGCAGTGGGCTGGCTGTCTCAGCCAAAGTAGGACAAAATTTCGACAAATATGTAACCAGGCCCAGGAGTCTTGAAACGTCTGTCTTGGACTGTGGCTTTGGGAATTGCTCAATGGCCTCGACTTTTTCTGGGTCAGGTTTTATCCCTTCTGATGTAAGCACATGTCCCAGATACTTTAATTCAGTCTTTCTGAACTGGCATTTGGATCGGTTGAGTCTAAGGTTCAGCTCCCTACACCTTTCGAGGACCATCTGAAGGCGTTTGTCGTGCTCCTCTACGCTACAGCCTGATACAAGGATGTCATCCACATAGGTGTGTACCCCAGGTATGTCTGCAAAGGATTCTGTCACTATTCTGTGAAACACTTCTGGGGCAGAGCTGATTCCGAAAGGTAGTCGGCAATACCGGTAGCGCCCAAAGGGAGTTGCCACTGTTGTCAAGTAGCTACTTTCCTTGTCTAGGGCAATCTGTAGAAAACCAGATGTAGCATCTAGGGTTGAGAAATATTGTGAGCCTGCCAACGTGCCGAATATCTCTTCGGGTGTTTTCAATTGATAGTGCTCCCTTTGTATAGCCTTGTTCAACGCTCCTGGATCAATGCATATCCTTAGTTTGTCTTTACCTGGCTTTGTTACAAGGACTATGGGACTGACCCAATTAGTAGCCTCTGTTACTTTGGCTATGATGCCTTGTTTCTCCATTTCATCCAGTTGTGACTTCAGTTCCAGCCTGTACCTAAATGGAACTCTTCTAGCTGGTTGGATGACTGGTTGTGCATTTGTCTTTAGTTTGATGCTGTACTCTCCTGGTAGTCGTCCCAGTCCTTTAAAGACATCTTTGAACTCTGATATAGCTGTGGGTGTGTCCCCTGTTGCATCCACTGCTAGGGTCTGTTGTATTAGTCCCAAGTCAGTGATGGAAGGCAATCCTATGAGCGTCTCCACGTTCTCTCGTACTATGATGAATTCCATCCTGCGGGTGGCTCCTTGAAATGTTGCCTCCATGGTTGTTTTCCCACAGACATCTAATTTTGTTCCTCCGTATGCTGTTAGCTGAACTTCTGTTGGCGTGGGAGGGCTAGCACAGAGGACGCGGTAAGCAGTGAATGGCAGTATGTTGCACGTTGCACCTGTGTCGATTTTGGCTTTCAAACCTCTCCCTCCTATGTCCAGTATTATGTTCCAGACTTTAGCCTTTGTTTTACTGGTTTGTGTCGTGGTACCGGTGCAGTAAGCGAAATGGTCTCTCTCCTCGTTCTCTGGTGTGTCTGGTGTGGCTCGTTGTGGCGATATCGCATTGGCCGTCTCCTTTGTTGTTTGTCGTCGGGCTAGTCTGTCCTTTTCTGCCTTTTTGCATGCTTCCGCCGTGTGATTCATAATGCCGCAATATTTGCATTGTTTTCCCCATGCTGGGCAGTTTTTTGGTTTGTGGTTTGTCGCGCAGTAGTGGCAAGGGCGCTGCTTCATGGCTTTCACCATGTGTACCGCCGCCGCGTCGGTGACGCATTCTTTCAAGGCTGTGGCGGTTGATGTCATACTGGCAATGTAACGGGTTGTCGCTTCCATTGACCTGCACATGTCTACAGCTTTGGTTAGGGTTAGGTCAGATTCTGCCAACAGTTTCTCGCGGACGTTGTCTGCGGTGATATTGATTACAATCTGGTCCCGGATGATCTTCGTTTTCTCCTCTTGGTGATATCCGCAGGTTTCCACCAGGCGCAGTAAATCTGTGTAGAAGCTGTCGAAGGGCTCATTCGGTTGTTGTTTCCTCTGCAGGAACAGGAATCTTTCGTAGATTTCATTACTTTTAGGCTTGAAGTAGTTGTTGAACGCTCTAATGACGCAGTCCAGTTTGTCCTCGTCGCCGTCTGCGGCCCAAGTGAATGTTCGGTAGACGGAGATGGCTTCCCCTCCCATTGCCGTGAGTAGTATTGCGACTTTCGTTTTCTCGTCTTCTTTGTCCTTCTTTGTTGCTGTCATGTAGAATGTAAAATGGTCCCGCCACTGTGGCCATTCTTTGGCTGCTTCCAGTGTGGTTGTGAATGCTTGAGGCGGTTTCAGTCCTTCTGCCATGCTGTTGTCGGTTCTTTCCTCCTGACACCATGTAAGATAACTGTTACAGCTGTGCACTTCGTGACAGTCAGAATCGTTCTGGTCTATTTCCGATTACACATACGGGATAGTGAATCTAATTACATTACATGTCAGCCTACAAATGATGGGATATAGCCCAGTCTAGCCCATGCCACACTACACCCCTACACACACCAGGTTCAATGCACTTATTCTACTCTATGCGTTCACAAGAATGTATATATAGACTTAGATTATGAGTTGGTAGTATGCAAATTGCTATCAGAGAAGAATGCTGCTCACTAATAGTGTGTTATGTACATTTAGCGGCTCTTGGTAATGTGATCTTGTTTCAACGTTTTGTTGATACTGTTAATTACTAATTAGCTACGAGCGTAAAGAAGGACACCACATTAAGTGGTGGACTGCTTCGCGAGAAGCTTACTCGAAACGGGCTGAATTGACTTTCGGTCTGCCTGTCGGTATGTCTCTAGTCTCGCGTAGCCAGACCCCTTTCCGCCGCGTCCTCCCGGCGAAATGGGGTCTGGTGAACGGCCTTTGATGTCGCTGTGTGCCGCGTAGCCAGAAATCGGCTATCTAACGACCGGATTTTGTTTCTTAAACGCTTCACTAAAGACGAGACTGGTATGCACGCAGTGCAATTCTATCTCAATTAGTTTCTCTTGTTTCGTAGAGAACAACTCGAAGACTACAGCTAGAGTCGTTGCTGTTTGTGAAATCTGCATGTTTACAGCAGCGATTAATTAAACGCGGCCGCGGGAACGTTGACGTCGACAGGCTTCGATTTCATGCAGCCATGATCGACGTCGTACGATCTAGCGTTGTGCGCTCGTGTCACAACGGAGACTGAATGCGAACGTACTGGATGGATGCGAACGTACTCGGTGCTGTTTGCTGTTTGCTGTTTTTTGACGTCTAAAGCGACCGCAGACAGTCCAGAGTGAGCGATATCTGGAAGGAGCTGCATGACGTCATCGAAACAAGATGAGTCGTCTTTCTGTGTTTGGGTAATCATTTGATGTGTTTTGTGCATTGCTTTGGTGAACACATACAGTAGCAACCAGGAAGAGACCACGTTGCGATTGGAGTAATATGAACGGAAGCAGCTTGGGTTGCAGACTTCACTTGTGACACTGCATGTCAATCTGTGGAACGCGCAAGTCTCTACTACTTACCTTTATACATTACATGATATCTGTCTGGCCCTCAGTAACCTTTACGTAACGATCGACACTGCATGCGTATACTGCATGATCATCATGTATTAATTCATAGATATACATATATGGTAGTCTTTATATAGCTAGTCTAGAGTTTTTTACTAAATCTTTTGTACTAAATAGACAACAGTTGGTCACTGTATCTTCAGCTCAGATCAAAGTTGGGATCCCACTTTACATTTCCATCAGATTGTATTGATTTGCAAGAATTTCGTCTAGTCGATATGTATCCGAGTGCCTCCACAGTCGAGATGAAAGAAAAATTTTGATGTCATTTAGTAAAGTAGACAGCACATTGAGAGTTCTGATAGCTACAACAGCATTTGGGATGGGTGTTGACATTCCCAACATTAGGTGGATTGTTCATTGGAGTCCTCCAAGACTCATTGAAGATTATGTCCAAGAGACTGGGCGAGCTGGAAGAGATGGCTCGACAGCAACTGCACTGCTCGTACATGGACATCTGCACAGGACAGTTTCATCCTCGATGAAGAAGTATGGACAAAATTTTACAACTTGTCGTAGGAAGTGCTTATTTGCTGGTAGTGAAGACAGTGCAGGAAAAGGATGTGGTTGTTGTGATGTTTGTGTACTTAGTTGTGACTGTGGTACCTGCTGTACCTTTGATCTTCCAGTGAAATAAATAACTGCATGTTGTAATGACTGTCTAAAATTCTAGATCATGTAGCGCTGCATGCATATCATGAATCATGCAATGAAACATAACTGTCTGACGTGTCGACGTGCTTTTGTGTTTGATGAAACCACCAGATGGTATCACCTTGTCGAGCAAGAGAAAACAGTTGGATGGAAGTAGTCTCCCTGAAGCTCCACATACTCTGGAAGTTACGCTGCAGGAACACGCGTAATCTCTAGCTCTTCCAAACAACACATCGAATCTGTGCCACCTTGGGACGTCCAGCATTTCTGTCGACGTGGTCTCTTTCTGGTTGCTACCGTATGTGTTCACCAAAGCAAAGCACAAAACACATGAAATGATTACCCAAACACAGAAAGACGACTCATCTTGTTTCGATGACGTTATGCAGCTCCGAGCCCTTCCAGATATCGCTCACTCTGGACTGTCTGCGGTCGCTTTAGACGTCAAAAACAGCAAACAACAAACAGCACCGAGTACGTTCGCATCCATCCAGTACGTTCGCATTCGGTCTCCGTTGTGACACGAGCGCACGACGCTAGATCGTACGACGTCGATCATGGCTGCATGAAATCGAAGCCTGTCGACGTCAACGTTCCCGCGGCCGCGTTTAATTAATCGCTGCTGTAAACATGCAGATTTTACAAACAGCAACGACTCTAGCTGTAGTCTTCGAGTTGTTCTCTACGAAACAAGAGAAACTAATGAGATAGGATTGCACTGCGTGCATACCAGTCTCGTCTTTAGTTAGCTACGAGCGTAAAAGAAGGACACCACAATAAGTGGTGGACTGCTTCGCGAGAAGCTCACTCTAAACGGGCTGAATTGACTTCCGGTTTGTCTGTCGGTATGTCGCTATGTTTGTTTGTACCTATGTTTGTTTGTAAGCGTGTGTCGCGCTCGGGGAGTTTGTCGAGCCAATCAGCAATCGTTTTGGGACGCGAAATGTAGTTGACGTAATACTAGCTTGTCAGTGTGAATCACTCTCGGGAATTTGTTGAGCCAATCAGTAGTCCTTTGTGAGACTAACAATGGGTGACGTAACAATACCGCGCATTGTGACAGAAAAGCCGAGATGTCGTCAACCTTCATTTTACGGTCAAACTGTCGTCAAACAGAGAAGCGCAGAGTAAAGTTCAGGTAATAGCTGTATGTGTTTGTTACTTTTTACAAAAGAATCGCAAAACAAACAAATTCATCGTTCTTCAAGAAGCTAAGATAAGGACCCATGGGACCATGCATCTAGCTAAGCACCGTTGCATGCACACCAAAAGCATGTCATCCGCGATCTCCAAGAGAGCAATATGTTCTAAGTAGGACTGATGATGAACGATCGACGTCGTCTTGCAAGAAAGATTCGTAGGAAACGTTGACGCTACTTTCTTCTGGATCCGGTCGCTAGATATACGTGATGTCGCTTCACAGTATCTTCTATGCAGCTGCCAAGGGCGTAGACACCGGGGGGGCTTTGGGGGCTCAAGCCCCCCCAGAATTTGAGACTTGTATTTCAAATCTTTGATACATTAAGGGATAGGCAGTACGCGTACAACACAACACTACATTTACTAATTCAAAAGAGTTTAATCAAAGTGTCCGAATAGTCGTCTTCTGCTTTCATTACGTGTAACAAACTCATTCGCAACACCTTTTATTGGTAATGCATCAGTTTTGTCCTTATGGATATGGAGTATCATAGACCAGTTGAGACGACATTCACTTATTGTAGAACGTAGCCATGTCTTGAGTCTACGGAGAGCACTAAAACTTCTTTCACTTGTGGCGTTTGTTGCCGGCATTACCAGAATGAGCTTGACTACTTTGATGACTTCAGAAAAAAACTGTCTTTCTGCACTGCTTAAGGATTTGAGGTATACGACCAGAGACCGTACATCCGTCAGTGGCTGTTCAGTACCTGCATGAAGAAGAGTGAGCTGTGTTTGAAGTCGGTCTGGGTGACTGAAATCATCACCATAAAAATTGACAATCTCTTTCAGTGCTTCCGATTGCTGGGGTTGCTGAAGAGAAGTTACAACTGTCTCTAATTTCTGTAACATGTTGAATCCTTTCTGATGAAATCTATCTTTGACTGCTGCTAAAATCAAGTCAATGGCCTCAAAGTAAGCCCTTCGATAGATCTCCTTCACTTCTACTGGATGTACTGTTGCACCTTCTCCTACCTCGAATTGTCTTGGAACTTTCCTACGTCGTGGAAGGGTAGGGGATGGCACTTGAAGTGACAATCTTTTGCGTTCAACGTACTTCCAAAATATATCAAAGCATTCATCAGATCTCATTGACTGGATAGTTGTTGTTGTAGTACTGACTAGCTTTTGGCCTTCGCATGCTGAAATAGTAGAACTCTGTAAGGATCGGGACAGGTTGTCCACTATGTTCAGCAGCTTTCTTCCAAGTTCAACACCATAAACGAAGTCAAATGTGTCCATCTGCAAAGCGATTCCTCCAATTCTAGCTCTCATCTCAGTATCCTTTGTGGCTTCTTTTGCCACATCCCAAGTCATCTGAAGTGTAGTGTAGTTTTCAGATATTGACGTTAATGCCTCAGCCCTGACCGTCCATCGTGTAGGACAAAGAATCCGTAGTCCTGGAGAGCCAGCAGTGACAACATCTTTAAACTTCTTGAAGATGCTTTCACGTTTGGGTGATTTTTTTATCAACTTAGTAATTTCATGTACGGTCTCCAGAGCACTTCGCATGACCTTGATACCTTTCAACACATCCTGAGTCGCTAGGTTTAATGCATGACCATAGCAGTGTGTGTACAACGCACGGGGCTCTAGATCATTTAGTCTTTTTGCAACGCCTGACTTCGCTCCTGCCATGTTACTAGCGCCGTCGTAGCACTGGCCTCGGCAATGGTCAATCCTTAGATTCATGCGTAACAGGATATCTTGAACTGTTGCTAGTATAGAGTCAGCAGAAGTTGAGTCTAAGCTATACAGCCCTATTACTTCCTCATGGACTTCCAGATCATCATCTACGTATCGAAGACAGAAGACCATTTGTTCAGTATTGGACAAATCTGTAGTTTCATCTACCATGATAGTGTACCACTTTCCCGATACCTTCCTAACAACATCTCTCAGAATCATTAATGCCATGATACTGAGAATTTCATTTTGTATACAGGGGCTTGTGAACTTGGCCTGGCATTTGTCTAACCATTTCCAGAGCCTCGGATTGTCTTCAGCACGCATAATGAGGAGTTGCATTAAGTTGGAATCCCTTTCAAGAGCGACACTACCTTCAGGTTTAGACCGACCACGCATGGCGAGACCTTGCCGAGCAAGGTATCGAATGCAACTAATAATTATCTGTAACATATTCCTATTCTCAACCATTTCTTCTGCATAACCTTTCCCTAGCATTTGCCCAACATTCTGTTCCTTGCCAACCACCATATCCATAGCATCACGATGAAAGACTGATTTCTGATGTTTTTCAAATTTAGTGAGTGCTTTCTTCCAGTCTGTAAAGCCAGTTCTCACGAATTTATCGTCCAAGTTCCCAGCGCGCAGAGCAACTGAGCCTAAGTCCTTCTTCTCCGCCACCTGGCAGTAGAAGCAGAAGACTTTGTCATCTGCTTCTTGATAATGCAACCACGGGTATCTTCTATACCAAGAAGAACAGAATGCTCGCTGCTGCTTAGCAAATGTGCGATATGGGAAGGACAGCAAGGGTTGGTGAGGACTCCAAGGCATCAAGGTGGGCTGAGGCTGGGCGCCAGCAACCGGTCTTGTCTCGGAGGCATCAGTTGCGTCGGGCTGGTGAGAGTGGTGGCCGCTTTCAGAACTTGTAGAGGCTGGTCCAGCCACGTTGCTAGTTTGGGCGTGCTCTTGGGCGTCTTCTTCACCTGAGACATTGCTTTCATGGTCAATGCCAGTGGGATAGTTAGTTACACTTCCATCCGGTTGTTGCGCTTTCCGCAGCCACGCTATCAGAGACATTGTGATACGGATGCAGTCGGGTGATGAACGTGCACTGGGCGCATGCGCAAAAGCACAATTAGGCCTCTTGGTGAAGCCCCCCCAGTTTTAGAATTGTGTCTACGCCCCTGCAGCTAGGAGACGTACATCGATCTCTCGCTACAACGAATTAGCGGAACGAAAGATGCATGGCGACGGTTTAATAAAAGTATGACAATGACCAGTAGCGTAGCTAGGCATGAGGCAGTGAGGCAGTTGCCTCGGTAGGAAAAATGGGCGTGGCATTTGTCACGTGGTCACTTTCAGGTCACACTTCTATCACGTGTCTGTGCTTTATTATGGCAGAGCCGCCAAAGAAGAAGAGAAAGCAGCTGTCTATTCAGTTGGCCTTGGGGTAAGCATAGGATACTAGACTGTGTTTTACGTTGGGCGAGGCCCCGTTGTAGTTTGAGTTTGTAGGATCACGTGTCATAGTCTCCCCCATGCAAGTGCTCCCCAGTCACTGCCATCTAGCTCACTGGTGGGAGTGCGTCCCTATACTCAGGCCTATGCATGAATTATCAGTCCCAGTAACTTTTATATTAATAAAAAAATTAATATTAATATCAATTTGCCTCGGTAAGAAAAAAATCCTGGCTACGCCACTGAATGACTGATAGTCCATCTCAATAGTTAATTAATTTATTAACTTCCAGTGATGCGAGAGTTGCGTAGCTGTGTGAATTCGAAGTAGTGTGGGACATTCATGGTATTTAGTTAATTATCTTTAATCACATTGATAATCCCATGTGTTTTCAAAGAACTACTCTTTACCTTTTAGCAACAACTAAACTAATGATTAATTAATGAAAATGAAAATAAATAAACAAAATTTAATAAATATACATTAATTAATATTGACAATAAACACACAAACACACACACACACACACACACACACACACAAACACACACACACACACACACACACACACACACACACACACACACACACACACACACACACAATACGTCACTTCTGTCACTTGTGCTTAATTCGAAGTGTAGTGTGGGACATTGATGATATTTAGTTAATTATCTTTAATCACATCGACGCATCCTTGTGTTTTCAAAGAATTATACATTCTAGCAACAAGTTAATAAATAAATATATGTTAATGCATGGTTGGGAGACGATATCCAGTTTATTGACCGAGGTCTCGAGAGGCTTCTCGAGATAATTAGCCGAATAAACTGAATATGGTCGACCCTACCATGCATTAACCTATCTGTTGCATGTTTAACATCCTACTGTAATTATAGTTTATAGATTGTTCAAGTTGAATTAGAGTGGTTGTGTATTGCAATGACAGCTAAAGTTTTATGTCAAACAACCACATTTTGACAGCTGTGAAGTGTTGTGGACGTGCACGTCGGCCCCATAAGGCCACGTGTTCAAAAGTATTAGTACAGTATATTATCCACGTGTTTTGCTAGCATGATGTCGGATCAGAAAGAAGACCGTAATAATGGCCAGGACGACGACGACAGATAAGACGCGTTGGTTTAAAAAAGCATGCCACTAGTATTAGCAGCTTGACAGCAGATTTGCTGAAAAGACGAGTACAGTAAGGGTACAATTTGCAAGAACACGACTGCCTGCAACAGTCGGGTGATGCGAATATTTGAAGCACGGAGAAGTAATCGAAACGAGGATGCTCCACAAGAAGAGCAGGTACCGACAGACAGACTTTCGCTCAACGAAGGATTCACAACTAGATGCAGCCAAACCACAGACGGATTGTCAAAAGTCTGTTACAATTACGTCGAGCACGGATCGATCCAAAAATCATAGTGGTGTACTGAGTGATTTACGGCATCCAAACAAAAAAGTCACAAGGTAAACTATAGTCAAGCTCCAACGTGACTCTGTGAGGTAATAGCATTTTGTGGTTTGTGGTTTAGAAGGTACGCTAATGAAGAAGCCGGTGACCGTTGCCACGTAAAAATTTTGTATCTCTATGTAGAAGTAAGTTGCCAGCAGGATTTTCCCGAAAAGCATTCTATTATAAACCTTTGTTATCTACACCTTCATTTGGTCCTTGGTATTCAAAGCAAGTAATCGGTCCTAACACGTTGGCTACAATGATGAAAGTGATGACAGCTGAAGCTGGCCTTCCGGTTCGAACCAACCATGCACGCTCTTCGAGTTACTAGTGCGACAAGGCTGTTTCAAGCGGGAGTTTCTGAACATGTCATTCAAGGCAGAACCGGCCACAAAACCCTGCAAGCACTGAGACGATACCAAGAGCCATCTGAATTGCAGCAAATGGCAGCGTGCAAAGTTTTGTCTAGATAATGGCCATGCACACACAGATGCACACATCACCTCCAATCTCAGACCTGCAGACATGCGGATTACACAATCATGCAGAGCCGTTACCTCACCATTAGACTTGTATTAATTTACTAGAAAGTGCAGCTGTCACTGTAGATGCATGTACTTGCTGTGTCTGAGAAAGTCCAATAATATTTTAATCTAAGTCACATGTTCAGGGTGGCTCCATAATTATGCCCATGTCTGTACCTCACAAAGTGCTACTCTAACCAATACCTGCATGCCCCTTGGTCCCCATCTATTTATCCTTCTACTCACATGTGTGTGTGTGTGTGTGTGTGTGTGTGTGTGTGTGTGTGTGTGTGTGTGTGTGTGTGTGTGTGTCTGTGTGTCTGTGTGTGTTTTATATTGTAGGAGTCGGGACACTTTGGATCAAAACGACATCACCAACAGAAAGCCTGGATGTGGAATCACATTCGACATCAAATACTGTCCAGGTTATCCTCCACCATACATGGGCAACCGACTATTGTACATTGAGAGTCGTAACTGTTTTAATTGTGCAGCTTCAGACGACATCCTGCGGTACAGGAATCCTATGCAAAGTATGAAGAGCTGGTTGTCGATGGTGTGTTGACACCGGGAGCAGCTGCAGACAAGTTACTTGCATGCTTTCTGGATGACAGACGAGCAAATGAGAGTGAAGCCAAGAAATAGTGAAATCCCAGTCTTGTCTAATGTTTAGACACATGGACACGTATCTGCGTATATTTTGAATAATTTCAATAAAATCACCGATGAGCTGTATGTACAGCAAATATTTCTGTATCAAGTGTGCATCAAGGCTGAACATATCCGGGCATGAACACATCCGGGCATGCAGGATTAAAATTAGATTGTACGTGACCACTCAGTCTCGCCGCGTTGTCAGCCCGCCATTTTCTGCTTCATTGTTTATGACACTTACACGGCCGGTACGTCAAATTTTCAGCGACTAAAACGTTAGTTACGTTTGTCTATGTTTCTCTAATCGCATGTGAGCGAATGGACAACGTCACACGTTCATTGCAAGACAAGAAAGTTGATTTTAGGTTATCGTGCTTTTGCAATCGGTAGAGAGAAGGAAGTTTGTGCAAGAGAGGGTAGGAAGGAGGCAGTGTGAGCAACGAAGAGATGAAAATTTGCTTTTTCAATGTAGGCCACGCCCTCATCGCTACTCAATCTCGCGTTTGTTTGAATGTTGAGACGTCTCGACGGTTACTTTTCATTGAGATCCGTTTGCGCATCGTATTTGCAGTTCTAGCGTTTGTGTCACGTTCTATTCGTGTTCTGTTCTCGCAATGAACGCGCGCAGCGACTCAACAAGCTGAGTTGGCCCTTCCTATTTGGCCCGTAGCCATCTCCTTCCACTTTTTATTTCTTAATTCGTCGTTGGACCGCACAGTGCATCTTTTTTGCGGGTAGGCAGCGACGGGGGAGGGGCTGGAGTTATTAATGTTGGCCCCTCCTACTCTTGTCGACTGAAAGAAAACATATCTGTATTCAGTCAGAGATGCGACGGGTAGTATGACAGATATGTAGATATCAATAAGATAGCGTTGTTTGTCTATAAATTCTGTGGTGACTTTATGTTCTTATTTAGATTCCTTGTTAACACATGGAGATCAGAAGGAAGATCTTTGGTAAGCATTGCAATATTGTAAATGTTAATTAATGTTTTAGTTTTAATGTTGAAAATTGTGGTGAATTAAGATGTTAGTGTGTGTGTGTGTGTGTGTGTGTGTGTGTGTGGCATCTGTAGCTCAGTTGGTTAGAGAGTTGCATTTGGAGAATGGAAACATGTGGGACGTTGAGGTCATAGGTTTGCAGACGAGTACAGATGTAATTTCCTTGGGCAAGAAATTCACACACAATTGCCTCTCTCGACTCAGTAGTATAAATGAGTACCTGGTCATTGACTGGGGGTGGACTAGACCGCTGGCTTGGCAGAACATCACGCAGCATATACGGGTATGTGTGGACTTGAGGTCCAGTCTCGCGGCTGTGCCAAAGTCAGTGACATTCGATGCTCTGGCCATGCATCAAGGGGTTTGTCAGTGCGGCCTAAAACTTTGAGTAGCACCGGGGGGGGGTCCCTACCTAGAAATAGGCAGGGGTGCTATTTTTGGAACTTTCTGAAGGGCATATCCATTTGTGTGTGTGTGTGTGTGTGTGTGTGTGTGTGTGTGTGTGTGTGTGTGTGTGTGTGTGTGTGTGTGTGTATGTGTGTGTGTGACATGTTGCATGTTGCTGAGAAACAGAATGTGTTTGAGTACAACAATGATTGTATTTGATAGATCTTTATGAGAAAGGAGTGACACTTGGTAAAGAAGGTAATTATCGTGAGGCGGCTAAAGTTCTAGAACAAGCCAAACAAATGGCAGAAGAGAATTTAGACACAAAAGACAAAGTGAGACTGGGAGGTGAGGAATGTTGTTTGATTGAAAATATTGCAGGAATTCTAAATTAACGGTTTGTGTCTCTGTTGTGATGTTTAGTTATTTGTATTCTGGGGGAGATATACATTAATAATGGAGAATATACGAAAGGACAAGCTCTTCTTGAAGACATTCTATCAGTTCAGAGACAAGAGACACCTAATGTTGTATTAGCTGACAGTGAGTTGTATTGTAATGTTTGTTGAAAGTTACAGATAAGCTAGGACGTATGGAAGCTGTTGCATGATGTTTTAGGGAAATGTCTGTAGTATTGTGGGTTCAAATTTGATTTAAACAAATATTGAGAAATGTTTGTCTGTACAACTTTGTGTGAAGTTTGACTAACTTTGAAATGTTAATTAAGACAAAATGTCTGATCAGTAGAAACAATTATTTAGAGCACAACAAACGTACCTTGTTTGGCAGACTTATGTGTACAAAGAGTGATTTTATCCAGGATAGCAATGCTGGAGTGAGTGATTGCAAGCGTTAGCAATCTGCCTCTTGATTGAACAAGAGAACCCTTTCATGTACTTATTGACTTTACAAAGCTCTACACAACACTGATGGATATCAATTATTATTTGATGTCAGTCAATAATATTAATGAACGAACTAGTTAATATTAATAGGCACCCCTCAGTTTTTCCTTTGGGAACCCTGGATATGTGTTGTTTTGCTTGATTTAAATGTTTGATCAAAAGAATGTTTAAAGGCAGCAAGTGCATTTTATGAGAGAGTGAGACATGAGTGAAGTTTGTAGACACAATTGTCTAACTGTTGACAAATGATTGTGTTGGTGGATTAAACTGTTCAGATTAGAGTTATTGATATTAATGTTGTCCCCATCTATTAGTCGGTTGCTTAGTTATCATATCTGTTTAAATACTATCAAGGGTGTCTATGTGGGTATAAGAGTTGTAAGACAAGGATGTGTGTGTGTGTGTGTGTGTGTGTGTGTGTGTGTGTGTGTGTGTGTGTGTGTGTGTGTGTGTGTGTGTGTGTGTGTGTAATTAATTAAAATATTTTGTCAAAAGAGAATGTGAAGGATTATAGGTGGATAATCAAGTGACACTTGCACTTGACATCTCAAAGTTTGTGATCAAGTGACTATTAAGAGATGCATGTGTATTGAGTCAGCTACATTTACTAGTAATAACATATCAACTAAGTTACTGTTATGTCTCAATTAACATCTTAGGATGTCAAACATGATGTTGTGTGTACTTGTATGTATATGGTATATTACTGTGTGACTGACTTTTGGTTGTTTGTATTTATAGTCTTGCATGCTTTGGGTAAATGTTACTACAATCAATACAAATCCATGGATGCCACACGATTGCTAGAGGAGAGCTTGTCAATATATCAGAAATACGTCTCAGCTAATGATGTTCGTTTGACAAATAGTAAGTGTTGTGTGTGAGTAATTGTTGTTTTGAAAGATTTTCAACTTATTTGACAAGAGGATATGATGTTTGTCTTGCCACCGGTCTGTCTGTCTTTCTCATGTGTCTCTTCCTGCTTGTGTGTTTGTGTATGTGTGAGAGTTTCTTTATTATTGAATTTACTGGAGTGTGCATTCTATGTTGATCTCTTCAGGTTTCACATCTCTCTTGTGGACCATTGTTTGTCTCTATTTTCTATCTTTTTGGTTTGTCTCATTATGTTAGACAAAGCACATATAAACAGGAAATCAAATTACTGTTGCATGATGAGATACAGCAATTATATATACTGACATTATGTGTAAAGCCTGTTTCACAATATTGACGCCAACGTCAGCGTCGTCCTGTTCACAATATCTTGAGACGTCACTAAGTTGCACGTCAAGGTTGGTCTGGAGTCTCGAGTCAGATTGCGCACGCGTGTCTAATCATGGACAACTATTCTGATGATGATCCTTCTCTTGGTGTTTCTCTTGCACCGTCATTCACGTTTCATCCATTTCTAGATCCAAGAAGCTTACAGCTCTGCTGATTCGCTAGAAATGCCCACGTGGTTACATTTGACGCTGACAACTTCCGGGTTTTGACGCTGGAATGGAAGTTTGCTCTATCCCGGCGTCATGACGCCACGTTGACACCGCGCCACTTTGTCTTTGTTCACAATATTGACGTCTAGGTGGACGCCGTGTTGACGTCGACGTCAATATTGTGAACCAGACTTAAGGAAACAGACACAAGAGTATCTAAAGCTTTAGAGGGCTTGACTTATAGCTGGTGTGTGTCAGTCTGTCTCTGTTTGTCCATCTGTCTGTCTGTCTCTGTTTGTCCATCTGTCTGTCAAATTTTCATATATTTTTATACATCAAAGCTAATACAGGTGAAACTAAAGTAACAGCTAATGAACAACAAGTGTCACAACTACAATTACAATTACACAAATAACAATTAGCATTAAAAAGCTCCCCTACGGAGCCTACAAACCGAAATTTAGTTTACTGAATTGAAAGTTGAACAACATCTAAACTCTGGTCAGTATTCTGTCCATATGTTACTCTGATCATCTTTCTAGCCAACACCGAGGCATTGCAACGCTGAAGTTGTACTGACAAGCGTCTTCTCCAATGTGTTTTAAAATCTGAGGGATTGTTTCTTCCTTCTTCATCTCTATATAGTTTGGAAAGTTTATTGAGGAACGTTGATGCTTCTTCTCCCCAACCACCAAAGTGCTCGAAAACTAGTGGAATAAGGGTAGGAGTGTACCCTCCAGGCAACTGCTCTTGAGAATATTTGTTATGTTTGATGTCTTCTCTTCTTCTTGCTGCAGCTCCATCCGTAGTTGCTGCACTTTGCAGAATGTCCTGGCTCCAGGGGTGAGCAAGGGCCACATCAAGCTCGACATTTCCCCCACATGTTGAGTCAAACACAACAATGTCTGCTCTATTGTTGGATGTTGTATATCTATCTTTTGGTTCAATTTGATGCTGGCATTGTAGACTGCTCATGCATTCAGACCAGCACAAAACAACAGAATTATGAGACCAAACTGGGCCTCCACCCATTTTGCATGTTAGTAAATGGTACCCTTCAACATCTAGTGACTTTCCACATTCACATTTAGTGGCCCAAGGTGGTAAAGACAAAGGTAGACCCAATCTGAGAGAAGCCGCCAAGACAAAATTGCCAGATGAAAGTGCAAACTTCTCTGAAGATGGAATGGAATCTAACCATGCTCCTGCTCCTTTACCTCTAATTGAACGCAATCGTGCTGCATCTCGGTTAGAACCAGTTTCAATCAACTGATCTGCTTTCGATTGTACAAATTCTGTTGTTAGACGATGTTGCAACTTTTTTGTGTTAGGCAACAAATCCGACAACGTTGAAATATCTTTGAGATGGTGTTCTAAAGTTAGCCCAATATCACTCGCATGATTAGATGATGTCACTAAAGAGTTGACTTGATCTTGAAGAGCAGGAAAGCGATCAGGCAATAGCTTAAGAGAATGTGCCCAGCTGGCAACAAAAGCAAAGGGTGCCACTTCGTTTAGGGAAGTCATACCAAAACCTCCTAGTCTTACTGGCAATGTTGCTTGCTTCCAAATATTTCCAGTGATGTCAACATTTCCTAGCAAACAAGAGAATGTAGATTTTGTTTGCTTGTCGTGGATAGTAGCTGCCTGTGCCAGTGTTTCTGGACACGTTCCTCTTGCTAAGTGATTTAGCCGTGTGGTATGACAGTATCTAAGAAGCAACATGGATGGTTGCACATTATCCAAGTCGACAAGCTGTCTACAAAGATCATTCCCTTTTTCTGCAATAGTGGAACATGCTCGTGCAACATATTCACGTTTCCCAATTGGTGTTCCTAGTATCACAATACCTTCACTCGAAACAGGTATGGTATATTCAGAAGAGAAGGTGTCTTCTTTGTCGTATGAACAGTATATTTCACATTTTGTTTCCTGTATTTCCAATCCTATTTTGAAAAATTCAGGTTGAAGAGTGGAAAAAGCATCAAGGACATGTTTTGCTGGTCCAACTAAGAAAACATCATCAAGATAAGCTAGCACTCTTATTGCTTGGAAATTGCTTTGCAAATCAACCAGGGTTTGTTGTATGCCTAAAGAAAACAGAACTGGTCCTAGAGGATCTCCCTGATGGATGCCTTCTTGAGATGACAAAATAACAGGGACGTTGTTCTGTAGGAAGACCAGAGGACCAAACCCAGAATACATTTGCATGACATGATTTGTCAAGATAGGAAAAGATTTCATCACTTGTTGCAGCAAATGGGAGCGGTGGATTGAATTAAAGGCATTTTTAGCATCAGTCTTCAGAACAATCCAGTCATTGTTGGCTTCTAGTAGAAGCTGGATATGGTGTAAAAGAAGATCTGTTCCTCCCTCTGTTGACACTCCATGCTGCAGAGGAGAAAAGAAATTCGAAAATTCACTTTTCATCTGTGCACAAATACATTTTGCAGTAATTCTTCTGAACACTTCTCCAATAGCTATTGGTCGAACGTCTCCTGAGGCTTTGGGCAAAGCAATCAGCCGTGCTGAGGACAACAACCTGGCAATTGAAACAGGGACTGATCCATTGGCAATACAAGAAAAAGCAAAATGCAACTGTTCAGCAGAAACCGTGTCGGAAGCAATAACTTTTAGGTGTTCATATCGCCATCCTGATGGGCCACACCCTGAGCCTCTTGGTGATTTCTTGATGGAATTAAACATATGTTGTTTTGACAAACTGATATGCATAGCAGGCGATGGCATGTCCGGAGATGGCATGTCCGGAATGTCAAACACCCGGATAGGATGCTTCTCAGCAAGCTTGTGAGCTGTATCTGGAGTAGCTGGAGCTAATCCTGAGCTTGTAAGAACACGAGCAGCTCTTGAAAGTTCACCACATCGGACCAGACTTAGGGCAGCTCTCTTGACGTGATCTCTGGAGTTAGCTTTAGCATTCCCTTTCTTTGTGTCTTCTCTACCGCTAGACAGTAAGTCCTCCCATTGGAAGTTACGGAACTGCTTATACATGGATTGCATGACAGATAGTTTTGCTTTTCCGCCCCTTGTAAGCGGTTGTAATACCATACGCGGTATCAGCAGCAGCAATTTCCAGCCTGTTTCATCTGTTGGGTCATTTCTGATCTTTCTGAAGGCTACTGAACAGCAATCCAGGAAGTTAGCTTTCATAGCAGGTTTGATCTTCTGCACCGTTCTCGCTGGAATCATTTTGAGGATCTCCTCTGATGATAAAGACCTGGATGTACTCCCACGCTTCAGTTTCCCGTGAAGGAGAAGCAGAAGACGTATAAGTTTCTGGTAGCACACCACGGGTTAGAGGCGCCTCAAAAGTAGGTAAGGTGTGAGCATTCTTTGAAGATGGTGATGGATTTGAAGGACATTGGCTGGAAACAGATTCAAATTCAAAACCAACGGTCGAGCAGGAAAGTTTCTTCTTGCATCGTGACAGATGTTGCCCAAGTTTCGCAAACAACTTTGAGCAATGGTGACATTTCGAAAGGTTCAAACGAGAGACAAACAAATCCGGGATGTCGTTAGCATCGTGAGATTGTCTGATATGACAAAGAACTCGCTGAATCTGGCCTTTGAAGGCACAGGAAACAACCGGACAACTTTCAAAGTCAGACTTATGATCAGGCATAACCAAACATTGTTCAAAAGAAATACAGATGAAACCGAAGACCGTGTTCAAAAACCTGGCATGTTCAAGCCACATCCGGGGTCTGTCTGTCTGTCCGTCTGTCTGTCTGTCCCGGATGTTGGTAGAGGTGGTGTCTCCTTTGTTTCTTCTGAGAAGTATTCCAACAGAGCGCCAAGGAAGAAGAAGTCTCAAGTTGACGTGTGCAGCTTCGGCTGCTACCGTCCTAACGAACATTGTTGCCCATCGGGGGCCCCTTCCGTCGTCGTTTGTGTCCGCTTTTCTGATTACCGTTTTGTTCTGGCTGTCCGCTGTCTACCAGAGTTCTGTCCTTTTTTCTTCGTCTGCGCTTCATGCGGCGTCTCTTGGTGTCTGCTGTTCGTGGGGGTTGTGTACGCACCATTTCCCGCTCTCTGAGCTGCGCGTCCGCCTTCGTCTGGCAGTTGGATTGTCTCTGGTCGTCGTTTCGTTGTTCCTGTTCCTGCCTGTGGCTCTCGGTGACGTCTGCTGTTTGTCATGGTTGTGTACGCACTATTTTCCTCTCTCTGAGCGATGCGTCCGCCTTTGTCTGGCAGTTGGATTGTCTCCATTTGTCGTCTCTTCGTTCCTGTTTCTTTCTGTGGCTTCTGGTGGCGTCTGCTGTTCGTCAGGGTTGTGCACGCACTATTTTCCTCTCTCTGAGCGATGCGTCCGCCTTCGTCTGGCAGTTGGATTGCCTCTATCCGTCATTCCTTCTTCAAATCAGCTCCCTCCTGTGGCTGGTGGCATCTGCTGTTCGTCAGGGTTGTGTACGCACTATTTTCCTCTCTCTGAGCGATGCGTCCATCTTTGTCTGGCAGTTGGATTGTCTCCATTTGTCATCTCTTCGTTTCTGTTCTCTTCTGTGACTTCTGGTGGCGTCTGCTGCTTGTCAGGGTTGTGTACGCACTATTTCCCTCTCTCTGAGCGATGCGTCCGCCTTCGTCTGGCAGTTGGACTGTCTCTAGTCGTCTTGGGAGTAGATAGAGACATTCAGTGTTTTACTCATTAGCAATAGTCTTGGACTACAAGTAGAACATTTCATTTTAACAATAACTGTTTGTAGTAGTGAAGATTGTTGACAATAAACTTGATTCTGTCTGTCCGTCTGTCTGTCTGTCTCTGTTTGTCCATCTGTCTATCTGTCTGACTGTCAATTACTTGTGTCAATAAAATGTTCCTAAAGCAACTGCATACTAGTAACTACATAAAGGGACATAGATTGTCTGTCTGTCTGTCTGTTTCTTTGTTTGTCTGTCTGTTTCACTGTTGGTGTGTTGGTATGTTTCTCTGTCTGTCTGTTTCATATGTCAATTTGTTTGTTTGTGTTTCTGTCTATTTGTCTGTCTTTCATTATAAAATTGCCAGATATCAAAATATAGGCATCACTGCAAGTTTTAGTGTCAAAAATCTGTTGAACAAAGTAGTAAAATTAGCTTTTCTTTTCTTAAAGGGCTGGACATGGCTGACGAGCTCTACAAATTTTATATTGTTATGGAACACTCCTACATGTATCAAGCACACTGATTATTGACTGTTGGTGTTGTTGCGCATGATCACACTTGACACTGTGCACGTTTTTATAGCTACACTAGAATGGCAGTGTGCACGGGGTACGTGTTGTAGAAAAGTTTCGTTTAATCAGTTATCATGGACAGACTGGAACAGTGGTTGTATGTTGTGTGAGAAAGAACTCATCTCTCACTACTGCATTGAAATATATTATAGACATTGATTGTTGTCTTGCAACTCAATTACCAAGGAAAGTTGTTTGGTCTTAATTCTCACTTTCATTGCTGTTTTAGCTATGGACATGCTTGGTAGATGCTTTATGAGACAAGGGAACCTTTCTGATGCTGAAAGAATATTGAGAGAGTCTCTGGAGATCAGGAAATCTGCTCGACCAGAAGATGCTGTTGCTATTGCTGATGGTATGTGTTCATTGTCTGATACAATTGTAAGACGTCTCACTCTTGTTACTGAACAACTCTACTCACCTCACGTTGATTGAATGTGTTGTCTATAATATCATCATTGTTTATCTTCTTCAGGTCAGTTGTCACTTGCTCATTGTCTGTACCAACAAGGTAAACAAAGTGAATCTATTGAACTGACAAAGGAGTGTGTCAGGATTTGGAAATCACAGTTCCATCGAAAGCATCCCCGTGTGGCTGGAGGTTAGTTTCTTGTCTTTGTTTTGATATCAACTTTATGTGAATTGTGTGCTTGACATGCTGATTATCATAATGCCACATGTTGTATACTGCAGTATAAATCAGTCATAATTGTCACGTGTTGTTTACAAGCTCTTGTTCTTCTCAGCTGTTTATCAACTTGGATCTTATTTAATGGAATCAGGAAAATTGGATGAGAGTGAAGATTATTTAAGAGAATCACTTGAGATACACAGACATTCTCTCCATGAGAAACATCCTAATACAGCAATGCGTATGTCTAAATGTTCTATAATGTCAAATCAGCATTTGTGTGTATTAATCTGTCTTGATTTGTACAGCATTACAAAGGTTGGGAGAATGTCTGATGAGAAAAGGGAAAGATGAGGAAGCTGAGAAACTTCTCTCAGAAGCTGTAGACATCCAAAGAGTTTCTCTCCCTCAAAATCGTCCAGACAAAATCTCCAGTCAGAATTTCCTCATTTCTCTTTGCCTGCATCTCTCACAATTGCTGGTTTTCTGTTTTCAGCTTTCATGTCATGGTCAAAGAGTCTCTCAAATATTGCTGACTACACACGTGCTCATCATGCGCTATTAGAATCTCTTCAAATAATTAATATTAACAAACTTCCCAGCAACAGCTTTGAGAGATTAGAAGGTCTGATATTTGAGTGGAAAGTTAAATGTTGTGATTATTGAGTTTGTTTTGCAGTAAATCGTCTACTAAAGAGATTGAGCGCTTTCCAACAGCAACAACATGAAGAGACAATTATTCCTGAAGAGAAAGAAGGAATTGAAGAGACGGATGGTGAGGACAACCGCCTTGTAGCCTTGTAAACATTCTTCCTTGTATTCTCTGTCTCACTTTTTGTTTCACCCCTGTGTGTGTGTGTGTGTGTGTGTGTGTGTGTGTGTGTGTGTGTGTGTGTGTGTGTGGTGCAATAGCTCAGTTGGTTAGAGAGTGCATTTGGAGAATGAAAACATCCGGGACCTTGCAGGGTTGCGGGTTCAAGTCACAGTGATGGCGAGCTATGGCATAATTTCCTTAAGCAAGAAACTGACACACAAATTGCTTCTCTCGACTCAGGAGTATAAATGAGTATCTGATCATTGACTGGGGTGAACATGACCGCTGGCTTGGCTTCATCCAAGTAACATCATGCAACAGACGGGTACTTGTAGGCCTTGGTATCAAGTTCCATAGCTGCGCCATAGTCAGCACACCTGGATGACTCTGGCCAAGCTCCGGGTGGATTGTAGCGCTGGCCCTAAGCTTCCACGTAGCGCATGGAGGCCCTGTCTCTAGAGGCAGGGGAGCTATCTCCGCAACTAACCTTAAGGTTGACGTCATTCACAAATGACGTGGAGGGCTTGACATTTGTCCATTTGTGTGTGGGGGCATGTGTGGGCATGTGTGTGTGTGTGGGGGCATGTGTCTGGGCATGTGTGTGTGGGTGTGGGCATGTGTGTGTGTGTGTTGACGTTTGTGTGTGTGTGTGTGTGTGTGTGTGTGTGTGTGTGTGTGTGTGTGTGTGTGTGTGTGTGTGTGTGTGTGTGTGTGTGTGTGTGTGTGTGTGTGTGTGTAGTACATGTATTTGTCATGAAGAGTGACATTGGAGTAAAATATCCAGGACACTCGGATCAAATGTTCGTCTCTGTAAACACAAATGTGATTCTTTTGGACAACTCACTCACAATTGCTTCTCTTACTCAACTCAGTAGCATACTTGATTAGAGATGGACAAGACTGCTGGCATTTTGCAGCAGATGAGTACATGTGGGCTTTGGCGTCCATTCCCAGAGCTGCAGTATAGTCAGTGCCCATGCATGTCCTGACCAAGCTGTAGGTGCATTAGCTATGCCAGTCCGGAGACTCCTCATACTACAGTGGAGCTATCTTTAGAATACAAGAAGGGCTTGTCATGTGTGTGTGTGTGTGTGTGTGTGTGTGTGTGTGTGTGTGTGTGTGTGTGTGTGTGTGTGTGTGTGTGTGTGTTTGTGTGTGTGTGTGTTTGTGTGTGTGTGTGTATGGTGCTTTCCCACTTGATATAGTTTAATGTTTCTTATAGCATCTCACAACAGTGGATCAGAATGGCTCAAATTAGTAGCCAAATCACTAACTGGTGAAGCTGTTGAATTGAAAGCAAAATCGTCTGATACTGTTGCCACCTTGAAGCGTCGATTGCAGACCAAGGATGACCCTTCATCATGGGATCAATTGCTTGTTTTGAATAAAAAACAACTAAACGATGAGCAAACATTAGCTGATGCAGGAGTAACCGATGGAACAATACTGAGTGTCGTTCTTTGTCCTCGTGAGTCGATCTTCTACTCAATAGACTATAGTATACAAATTGTAATGATGGTATGGTTGTAGGTGGTGTGACGGGCATGGGAGCCAATGCGGGTGAGTTATTTGTTCGAGCGTTGTCACAAGGAGCAGTCGAAGTGAGTCGAGTCAAGATTGTCATTGTTGGCAAAGACAGAACTGGCAAGACGTCCTTTAAACGATCCTTGCTCAAACAGAAGTTTCAGATCATTGAACCGAGCACACCTGTGGCCATGGCAGAGTTGGCAGTGTGTGAAGCATCCAACTGGAGACTTGTCAATGACAAGGACCAAGAATTTTTAGACAAACATATAGCTAGAGCAGCCATGCATGCAAAGCATGATTCTAGTGCAAACGTTTCGGGTAGTGAAGGTGAGAGTCAATATGAGGATGGAAGAGCAGATTGGCCACATCTTGACAGTCGTGTCGATCTCGACTCGACAGTCGGTAGAGAATCTACATCAACTGATACTAGAGAAAGTTACGTTGATGAAGTGATAGTTCTAACTGAAGGGATTGCTCGTGCTATTCGAGATTTCCAAAGTGATCCTGATCTTCTAAAGAAGGAAGATTCAAAAGTTCACGTTACCATTTGGGATTTGGGAGGTCAAGAGCCACTTCTTCCTGGTCAAGGACAAGCCATCACATCGGGATGTGTCGTTTGTGTCGTATTTAATGTATCTCAGTTTCTAGGTGACAAGGCCAAGTCATTCTACTTTCCTTCTGCCGACTCGGAACCAATTCCAATGGGCAACCACTGGATAGAGACAAACCATGATGCTGTGTCTTTATGGGCATCCATGACTTTTTTGGCAGGAGACGACGACAGTCGTGAAGGTCTTTGCATTGGCAAGTCAAAGGACTGTGCATCACCGGTCATGTTTTTGATTGGTACACATGTCAATGATGCTGATGAAGAAATGATTAAGCAACAGAACAAATTTCTGACTAAAGCGTTTCGTAATAAAGCATTTAAGAAGCACATCCTGCGACCATCCGATCACCGTGATGATTGGTTCTTTTGTGTTGAGAATTCAGTGTCTGACCCTGACAGTGCAAGTGAGGATGCAGGTGTGAGTGCAGTGAAGCGACTCATTGAAGAGATGGCACGTGATGTGTCACTCAAACGTCTAATACCAGCCACTTGGTCAGTTCTAGAGAAGATCCTTGATGCTCTAGAACAAAAGTTGGGCAGTGCTCTTTCCAATGTCCATGTTATCATGGTTTTTGCTCGTCGATTGTGTCGTATGTCTGAAGAGAAAGAAGTTCGTGCTGCTCTGGCATATTTAGATGAAGCCGGTTCAGTCATCTTTCCTCACAAAAGTGAGAAGCTGAAGAACATAGTCGTCACCAAACCAAGCTGGATTTTCATGGTTTTCTCAGTGGTGGCGTCTGTCACTACTCTTCCTCCTCCCTTACTGAGTGAAGATTGGGATGAAGTACGACAAAAAGGAATTGCTTCTTGGAAACTCATTGATCATCGCTTGAAGAAGGCAGGAGTGAAACATGAAGAATATGAAGATGTACTGAATCTCTTGAATTTCTTTTTCATTGTCTGCCCCAAACTTTGTTTATCTCAGTCATCAGTTCCCTATGAAATGGAATATTTTATTCCTTGTTTGCTAGAAGTCGAGTCAGAAGGTCCATTTGCAGCTGCTAATTCGGTTGCTTCTAATCCAATGTCACTCATTGTTTTGTCTCGTGATATCGAGTTTATTCCTGAGCAATTGCATTTCCGGCTGATGACGTGTTGCATTGAGAGATATTCTGATGAACCAATGTTGACACGTAATCAGTCTGTATATCGAGTTGAGAAAGATGTCAAGTTGGAACTGATCTATCACTTGAAGAAATATATTATTGTCACTATCGACACAAAACGGCCACTTAATGAAGTTGCATCTCTGTGTACAGACATCCGTCTGTTCATCACTAAAAAGCTTCATGAAGTGAAGACCCCAGGGTTGCCTCAGTTTCAGTTTTCATTAAATATTCAACATCCCGGACCAGCCATTCCCGTGGATGTCAGCAAGCTGGTATGTATAGACAAGTATATACCAAGTGAGGACAAAACATTGAGAAGAAACATAAAGAGGGACGATGTCAGCCTTGATCACAGTGAAAGAGTGGCATTAGACTGTTGGTTTTATGACGAGAAAGATGATGTATTAAGAAAAACGCAAGAACAGTCCCTGACAACAACTGCAAACAGGAAATGTACAGAAGATGATATTGTGAATGTAGCTAACCAAATTTCTGGTTGCTGGAAAACCCTTGTTCTAAATTTGTCACCTACATTTTTCATGAGTAAGACAAAAGTGATAGAAAAAGAAAACAGAGATGATTGTTTTATGCAAGCTGTAACAGCTCTGAATATGTGGACAAATGAATTTGGTAACAAAGCAAGCCAGGCAGCAATGATCAAGGCCATGTGTAACATCAGCTGTAGATCTCAGGCTGAAGATGTTTTTAGTAGCAGTTTGGTGGAGCACGTCTACCCACATAAATGACTGTCTTTGTCTGCACTTGTAGGCAGAGTTGTTTTGTTAAGAGGAATCAAACGTTACCTGCTTTACATTCACATTATTCACTCACTAGTCTTTCTTGATGTGCATTGTTTTCAGTTGACATATATATGGCTGTTACTATTTAGCATTTTACCTTTTGTTTTTAGAAATACATTGATATATTGACAGAGCATAGAGTGCCACGAGTCACAAAGAGAAGTACAAATGGTTATGATTGTGTAGTACAAATGATAGTGAATGGGATTTGTGGTAAATAGAGTAACAATATTTACTATGGTGATGGGCTGCAGTTCAGTTGGTGTATATACCAGTCTACTATCCTACAGGCTACAGCACAATAGATATGTCTATTAATTAATTACTGATATGCCAGCATGCAGTTCTATAAATCTATGGGGATGGCTTACATAGGGCGAGCATATGAATAGAGATTAGTAACTACTGATGTCTATGACTTCTCTCTACTCTAATCTACCAACCTGTTCCCAATGTTCCATGTTGTCATCATCACACTAGTGTGGACAGATTCTTTCTACCTTGAGACTCGTTTACTGACTTCATATTTCTTGCCTGTCTCGTTCTGTTTGTTATTGGATACGGACCGTTTCATCTCCATGTGTGTGTTTTCAACGTCATCAAACTGGCCATTTTCATCATTTTTGTTGGGCTCGACTGTTTGTATATCCACGTGATCGTGTTCCTGATTATCTTCACCTGAAGTCAACACATCATTGTATACGCTTGTTTCAGTTCGTGTCTGTGAGTTGTGTCATTCAGTTCTGAAGCACATGGAGCATACCCCGAGCTGCCTGGACTCTAAAGATCAATGAGAAATATGCACATTACCATCTTGATGTATTTTATTTATTAATAAGATGAAATCTAAATAAACCTACTCTCTTCATTGCCTGTGTCTGTCTGTCTGTATGTTTGTCTGTCTGCTTGTCTGTCAATGGCAGTATATTTCAAACATGATCACTATTACAGGCTAAATGTTAAAATTGAATTAAAATAGGGCCATAATACCTATCAATCTAATGTACATAAAACTGGGTTTTTCAGTAATCATAATTATATCATTACTGTCTGTCTGTTTGTCTGTCTGTCTGTCTGTCTGTCTGTCTGTCTGTCTACACTTGTCATTTGATTGCTTGCATACACCTCCTGTCCATGAGTCGAAATTTGAACGACAAAGTTAAACAAATTACCGATTGAGCTGTCTTGTCATCATCCACAATTCCCGCTTTCTTAGAGGAGGTGACACTCACCACTGCAGGAGTATGACTTCCATCAGGTGATGCTACACCATAAACACATCACTCAAGAAAAAGTATACATGACTTCTAAAAGCTTGTATGCTAGTATACCTACAACACTGGGACAACTATTGCTATAAACACAGAACTTCACTCCATTACTAGAAGTAAGAGTTTAGTTAGATAAATATTCAATTTTGAGTGCATGATGTCAGTTGTAGTACATAATCTGGATGATGTCCATATAGAGAGAGTGTAAGACAGACTACATCAAATGTGTAATGATATCACTCATAACACTTCCATGTGGTACTGCCATGCATATTTTCTTTAACCACTCTGCCATATCTTGCCATCACAGAAAATAATTGATGTTGATATAAATGCAATCATTAGTCTCTTGTGTGTAACAGACAGCTGAAGATATTGTTTCAAATACAATGTATAACTGTTGTTGTACATTGTGTGTATGCAATTACTACCCTTGACACAAACACATAGGGTATTGCTCTCAATTAAAAAGCACCAACTTGGCCTCCTAGCAAAATACAACTGGTGTGTGTGTGTGTGTGTGTGTGTGTGTGTGTGTGTGTGTGTGTGTGTGTGTGTGTGTGTGTGTACGTGTGTGCATGACCTATAGTCCATGCACAACTCCATGAGTTACAAACGTTTTACTGCATCTTGATACATACATACCTCGTTCCATCGTTTTGATAAAAGCCAGTTTAGATACAATGCCACTTGTTCGAGCCTTCATATCAACATATGATTCTTGCAGCAGCTCTTCCATAGTCTTCTCACAATAATCTGATGACAAAATATTGACTTTCTGTAGAGGCAAACTGCCACTCTTGACTTCACATTCTCCAGGTAAGGTCACCAACGTTAAAGAAGGCTGTCGAATTCTTCGCTTAGATCCAGAAAGATTAACATACATGCTGCCACTATTAGGACCCTACAATGATTGACAACAATTTTATCTACAGGATGTGTTAGTAATGCTCTGAATATAGTAATTACAGGATGAGGTTTTGTATCGCATTCGTCGTATCCGTATTGTGGAGTTGTTGTTCGCTTGAATATTCCAGGCACAAAATCAAGAGTGTCATCATCGTCGTCATCTAAATGTGATACATGAGAGTATTAGTTTGGGTAGACATCATTATCAAATCTTACCCTTTCTTGATCTGTGTTTCTTGTAGAGACAAAATATGAAAGCGAGTAGAATGGCTGGTAATACGACCACACACATAACAATAATGGCTACAGTTTGACCAGAGCCCAAACCATCTGTAGACAGAACTGATAATTAGATCACAGTGACACAAAAACAAACATGTAAACACTTAACCATTCAAACTATGAGGACTACATCCTGTAGTTGAATTTATATCTATAAAACATTAAGATTTAATTGAACGAGATGTGTGTGTGTGTGTGTGTGTGTGTGTGTGTGTGTGTGTGTGCATTGTGTGTGTGTGTGTGTGTGTGTGTGTGTGTGTGTGTGTGTGTGTGCACGTTGTGTGTGTGTGTGTGTGTGTGTGTGTGTGTGTGTGTGTGTGTGTGTGTGTGTGTGTGTGTGTGTGTGTGTGTGTGTGTGTAAACATGCTTACCCTCGTCTACTTGAAACAACACACGAGCTCCTTGTCTCTCTTCTCCCACTGATTTCGAGTGTACAACACAACATCATACTCACGTCCTACTTCCAAATCTGTCACAGTCACAGTCACCAATCCATCTTGGACAACATACACTGAATTAAGATGCTTCTCTGTCACCCAATCAGTAACACAATTGTCAGTTATTACACCACAACCATTGCCTCTAGGAACGTTGACTACATATCTGACACTCGACGATGACGATGTATGTATGTTTGTAATCAGAGGATAAGACAATGCAGCAGGATCTATACACAGATTCTTGTGACAAACCAGACATAAACACACTGACAAACACTTACAGCATGATGTTGTATATTTAACCACATCTGATGTATCCAGTCCAACATCATTCATTGCCTCGATCTCAAAGAAATTGTTGGTTCCTTTGCTCAGCCCTGTTAATATCCACGTTCCTTCGTGTAGTGAGGCAGTGGAAGCTGCTGATCTCCACCTGATTGTGTATTGGGTTATTACATGACCACCGTTGTAATCAACATTCCAATGGATTGTCACACTCGTCTCGTTCCTAGAAATCGGCTTGACATCAAGAACAGGTTTGGCAGGAGCTGCAGCAAAAAACACAAAATGAAATGAAACATTTGATGTTGCAAATCAGTGATACAATTGAGCGTATTCGTTTGGGACCTTTCTAGAAACAAATAGAGTGGAAAGGCCCCCTAGCGTGTTTGATTGGGCACCTTTCCTTTTCTGGATAGAATGAACAGTTTCCCAAACCTTTCTGGAAACGGATAGACTGGAAAGGTATTATGCTGTTCGATTGGTAACTTTTCTGTTCCGAATAAGAATAGAGAGGATAGACTTTCCAACCTATCCTACCATCAGTACGGATAGAAAGGATGGAAAGAGCACCTAGACAAGTAAAACTTGCATCTCTACCAGCTTTGACATTCCAAATCAACGCGCTCGCTTTGCTTAACATTTCCAGACCATTACTTGCACTTATTCTGGATTGCCCACGCAAAAGTTGAATGGCAGCTGATTTATTGGGGCAGAACAAACTCCCGAAGAGTTAGTAGACATTCTAACAGGTGGAAAAGTAGATGAAACAACTATGACAAAGAACATCCACACTGGAGTGATTCTACACATGCACATAGTTCTGTTACCGCATCATCTATCTTGTTTCGGAAAAGTTCTGTTCGATTGGTAAACGTGCCCTGTCTCTTTCCACTCTATCCAAATCTAACAAGATAGTTCCAAACGAATACGTCCATTAATATAAATTATGATCTAGCGTGTTTGACATTCAATACAACAATGCACAACAACCCTATCAAAGCACATGTATTGCAATCAACTATCAATGTTTTATAAAGATTTAAGGTTGAAAAAAATCATTAATTTTTTAGTAATTATGCGTCATGTTTCACACAATTTTTTTCACTCTTTGTATTGTATGTTGCTGACTATATGTGATCACTGAATGAATTAAAATGACGACTAACCTGCTGTATGTGTGGTGACATTAAACATTTCACTGCTGGGACTCTCACCCACTTTGTTACAAGCCACAATAAAACATCAATACAATGAACCAGGAATGAGACCCGTCAACACACCAGAGATCCCAACAACCGAGTCGAATACACGAGAATGTGTTGTACCACAAACGACATCCAAACACGTAACTTTGACTTTGTAATGGGTGAATAACCATCAGCACCCAACATCCATAAAAACTCCACTGAATGAGTAGACAATCTATTTCTATTGATATCAACACGAGGAGCAGCAGGAAGAACTACAAACCAAACAAAATCATTGAAACCAATTATGACACTTTAAGTTTGTCAAGTAAGATACCTTGAACAGTCAAATCAACTGTATTGCAATTGCTACCGATTGAGTTTGAGGACGTGCATGTAAAAGATCCTTTCCAGTTTTACAATGCAATAAATGTGTAGATCAACTGATTGTTAGAGTTGTGCTCAGTTTGTGTGATACGTTGGGAGTTGTGGATGAGTTGTATGTCGGTTGCTGGTGGGACTGCGTCGACAAATACATTTTATTGTTGCTGATGTGTTTTGAACGACAGCAGTGCCTGGACTGAGAGTGAGAGTGATGTCTCCAAAGTCTGTCAAAGAGTAGAGCAACAATCAGTTTGTAGTTTTTATTGATATTAACCAGTGGAGATTGGTTGTGCAATGACTGAGAAGGGCTGGAAGCAGGTTGATAACCAGGCAAACATATGAGGTGAAACACAAACAAATCAGACAGCTAAACGATAAGACAGGCAATAACAGAGACAGAGAAACAAACAAACAGACAAACAGACAGACAGACAGACAGACAGAGACACCACACACACACACACACACACACACACACACACACACACACACACACACACACACACACACACAGAGCTATCAAAATCATTTCCCACCATGCAAGCATAGCTACCTGCAGCTGACCTATTGACTGATGTAATCATTAGACCACTGTATCTGTCCTTAAGAACATTTGTCCAACCCAAAAACTTCACTGTCCACTTGAAGACGGTAGGTATAATGGCCTGCTGTCTTCATAGCCACAAGACAGTTCTACTGTATCTTTCTCTGTTATAAGATATACTCGTAGGGTTGACAACAATAACTGGCAAATCTGTCAAAATTCAATTTTTTTAGCAGACAGACAGACAGATAGACAGACAGACAGACAGACAAACAGACAGACAAACAGATAGGGCGGGCAGGCAGACAGCTAGGCAGGCAGACAGACAGACAAGACAGACAGACAGACAGACAGACAGACAGACAAGACAGACACACAGACAGACAGACAGACAGACAGGCACGGGTCCTACTTGTCTTAGAACTTGCTGATTTTTGCGTAGACTGTAATAATGTCTTGTATAAGAAATATATGTATTGACAGACACAGACAGACAGACAAACAGACAGACACACAAACAGACAGACAGACAGACAGACAGACAGACAGACAGACAGACAGACAGACAGACAGGACAGGACAAGACAGGCAGACAGCCAGACAGACAGACAAACACATACACACAAAAACCGACAGTCTGACAAACAAGAACACAACTAACAAAGAGATAAACAAACTAACTAACAAACAGATGAACTGACAGACTGACAGGCAAAACAACTAGCAAAGCAAACAAGAAAAAATGCACAAATTAACTATCAGTAAATCAGTGAACACGTGTCCTACTAAATATATCATCAATCTGACAAACTGTAATTCACTTAATAGACAACAAACAAATTGCTCACATCAACCAGAGACAGTCAGACCCTACTAAACAATGCAGACACTGACATGCAGCGACAAAATTAACGGGAATCAGAAAAATGTTACAAACATTCAAAGGAGATCTTGCCAGATGGATTTAGCCCTGAAATTGTTCTGCTAGTTTTTGAGAATTTTGGCACATGGGGATCACAAGTGGAAAACTTACTACATGAACTGGGAAGAAATTAAGGCAGGGCTCATTGAAGGAAGACAAGTAGATGCAGAGTGTATGTCATATTGGTGATGACAATTTTCTGTGACTCTCCAAGAATGCAATAGTAAAGTTGTCTTGAGAAAATAAATGTCTAAGTTGTCAACAAACAGATTAATGGAGGATAATGTAGTTAGCAGAGATGATACATTCAGTGCTTCACACATTGAAATAGTTGAACTTGTTTATGAAGCATTTTTTTAATTATTGAAAAATCATGTATTCTAGTGTGTAGGGATGCTGTATTCTAATAGAATAACCTGCCTGCCTGTTAATCTGAATTTTCTTGTTGATTTGTCTGTGTGTTGTACTGTCTGTCTGTTGGTTTGTCTGTCCATTTCTTTGTTGGTTATCTACAGCTGTCTGGCCAGGTTACACAGATAGACACCATTGTCACATTGTCGTTTACTAGTCGAGTCTGCGCATCCCGTCAAACGTCTGCTGGGTCAGTCGATTATCACCGCCGTGTTGGAGCAGTTCCACAGAAATCATCCGTCGACATTCCGAGTCGGGATCACAGGACCACCCGGTGCTGGAAAGTCAACATTTATTGAGACATTTGGGACGTTTCTGACGTCACAAGGACACAAAGTTGCAGTCCTGGTTGGAAGATAGGCAATATACATTGCATGTATTATGTTATTAGGAAGAAACGATTTGTGTTAGGCAGTTGATCCGAGTTCTTGCACAACTGGTGGATCTCTTCTTGGTGACCGAACGAGGATGCCTCAATTGTCACGTAATCCTAATGCTTATATCAGACCATCTCCGTCGTCAGGAGCACAAGGTTGGTTATTATAACTAAACATATGAGGGTGTGCAAGACAGACAGAAAGACAGACAGACAAACAGACAGACAGACAAGGCAGATAGCAAGAGAGACAGATGGACAGACAGACAGACAGACAGACATGGTGTAGAGATGTGTTTGTAGATATCTTGTGTTATTGTTTTGTGTTTCAATTGTTTGTATTACAGGTGGTGTAACAAGGAGTACTGGCGAGACCATTCTACTTTGTGAAGCTACCGGTTACAACATCATTTTAGTGGAAACGGTAGGAGTGGGTCAAGCAGAACATGCTGTTGCTGACATGGTGGATATGTTTGTACTTTTGACCCCTCCAGGAGCAGGAGATGAGCTCCAGGTGTGTGTGTGTGTGTGTGTGTGTGTGTGTGTGTGTGTGTGTGTGTGTGTGTGTGTGTGTGTGTGTGTGTGTGTGTACGTGTACGTGTCTTGAAAGAATTGTATTTAATTTCAGGGCATGAAAAGAGGTGTTGTCGAGTTGGCTGACATGGTTATTGTAACGAAAGCCGATGGTGAGTTGATGAAAGCAGCAAATCATATGAAAGCAGAATACCTCAGTGCACTGCGCTTTCTCAAACGACAATCAAAGTTATATTACCCCAAGGTCAGGTGTGTGTGTGTGTGTGTGTGTGTGTGTGTGTGTGTGTGTGTGTGTGTGTGTGTGTGTGTGTGTGTGTGTGTGTGTGTGTGTGTGTGTGTGTGTGTGTGTGTGTGTGTGTGTGTTGACTGCAGTCTTAATCTCTGATCAGTCAGCACTAACTGCATGCTTCTAGCATAAACATTTCATCTTGTCTATAAGGTCCATCTCATTTCTTGCCAAGAAAACAAAGGAATCAATGAAATATGGGAAGAGATGCATGGCTTCAGACAGATAATGCAGGTAATAGCCAGTCTGTTGTCAACACAAATAACCACACAAGTGCTACTCTAACCAATACCTGCATACCTCTCAGTCCCCATCTATTTATTTATCTACTCACATGTGTGTGTGTGTGTGTGTGTGTGTGTGTGTGTGTGTGTGTGTGTGTGTGTGTGTGTGTGTGTGTGTGTGTGTGTGTGTGTGTGTGTGTGTGTGTGTGTGTGTGTGTGTTTTATATTGTAGGAGTCGGGACACTTTGAATCAAAACGACATCAGCAACGGAAAGCCTGGATGTGGAATCACATTCGACATCAAATACTGTCCAGGTTATCCTCCACCATACATCGGCAACCGACTATTGTACATTGAGAGTCGTAACTGTTTTAATTGTGCAGCTTCAGACGACATCCTGCGGTACAGGAATCCTATGCAGAGTATGAAGAGCTGGTTGTTGATGGTGTGTTGACACCGGGAGCAGCTGCAGACAAGTTACTTGCATGCTTTCTGGATGACAGACGAGCAAATGAGAGTGAAGCCAAGAAATAGTGAAATCCCAGTCTTGTCTAATGTTTAGACACATGGACACGTATCTGCGTATATTTTGAACAATTTCAATAAAATCACCGGTGAGCTGTATGTACAGCAGACAATATTTCTGTATCAAGTGTGCATCAAGGCTAAACACATCCGGGCATGAACTTATCCGGGCATGCAGGATTAAAATTAGATTGTACGTGACCACTCAGTCTCGCCGCGTTGTCAGCCCGCCATTTTCTGCTTCATTCTCTATGACACTTCCACGGCCGGTACGTCAAATTTTCAGCGACTAAAACGTTAGTTACGTTTGTGTATGTTTCTCTAATCGCATGTGAGCGAATGGACAACGTCGCACGTTCATTGCAAGACAAGAAAGTTGATTTTAGGTTATCGTGCTTTTGCAATCGGTAGAGAGAAGGAAGTTTGTGCAAGAGAGGGTAGGAAGGAGGCAGAGTGAGCAACGAAGAGATGAAAATTTGCTTTTTCAATGTAGGCCACGCCCTCATCGCTACTCAATCTCGCGTTTGTTTGAATGTTGAGACGTCTCGACGGTTACTTTTCATTGAGATCAGTTTGCGCATCGTATTTGCAGTTCTAGCGTTTGTGTCACGTTCTATTCGTGTTCTGTTCTCGCAATGAACGCGCGCAGCGACTCAACAAGCTGAGTTGGCCTTTCCTGTTTGGCCCGTAGCCATCTCCTCCCACTTTACTTTCCCAGCAGCGGAGTACCTTAGTAATGTTTGCCTCTCCTACTCTTGTCAGCAGGAAAATATTGAAAGAAAACATATCTCTATTGAGTCAGAAATGCGACAGGTCCTATGACAGATATGTAGATATCAATAAGTTAGCGTTGTTTACTACAAATTGTGTGGTGAGTTTATGTTCTGGTAGATTCCTTGTTAAGTTAACACATGCCATGGGGATCAGAAGGAAGATCATTGGTAAGCATTGCAATATTGTAAATGTAAATGTTTTAGTTTTAATGTTGAAAATTGTGGTGAATTGAGATGTTAGTGTGTGCGCGTGTGTGCGTGCGTGTGTGTGTGTGTGTGTGTGTGTGTGTGTGTGTGTGTGTGTGTGTGTGTGTGTGTGTGTGTGTGTGTGTGGTGTCTGTAGCTCAGTTGGTTAGAGAGTTGCATTTGGAGAATGGAAACATGTACGTTGATGTTGTAGGTTTGTGGACGAGTACAGACGTAATTTCTTTGGGCAAGAAATTCACACACAATTGCCTCTCTCAACTCAGGAGTATAGATGAGTAACTAGTCTTTGACTGGGGTGGATTAGACCGCTGGCTTGGCAGAACATCATGCAGTATATACGGGTACGTGTGGACTTGAGGTCCAGTCCCACGGCTGCACCATTGTCAGTGCCCTTTAATCCTCTGGCCACGCATCAAGGGGTTCGTCAGCGCAGCCTAGAACTCCGAGTAGAGCTGGCATCCCTACATAGAAATTGGCAGGGGGTGTTATCTTCGGAACTTTCCAAAGGGAATATCCATTTGTCGATTTGTGTGTGTGTGTGTGTGTGTGTGACATGTGGCATGTTGCTGAGAAACAGAATGTGTTTGAGTACAACAATGATTGTATTTGATAGAACTTCATGAGAAAGGAGTGACACTTCATAATGAAGGTAATTATCGTGAGGCGGCTAAAGTTCTAGAACAAGCCAAACAAATGGCAGAAGAGAATTTAGACACAAAAGACGAAATGAGACTGAGAGGTGAGGAATGTTGTTTGATTGAAAATATTGCAGGAATTCTAAATTAATGGTTTGTGTCTCTGTTGTGATGTTTAGTTCTTGGTTATCTGGGGGAGATGTACATTTGTAATGGAGAATATATGAAAGCACAAGCTCTTCTTGAAGACATTCTATCAGTTCAGAGACAAGAGACACCTAATGTCTTATTAGCTGCCAGTGAGTTGTATTGTAATGTTTGTTGAAAGTTACACATAAACTAGGACGTATGGAAGCTGTTGCATGATGTTTTAGGGAAATGTCTGTAGTATTGTGGGTTTAAATTTGATTTAAACAAAGATTGAGAAATGTTTGTCTGTACAACTTTGTGTGAAGTTTGACTAACTTTGAAATGTTAAGACAAAATGTCTGATCAGTAGAAACAATTATTTAGAGCACTACAAACGTACCTTGTTTGTCAGACTTATGTGTACAAAGAGTGATTTTATCCAGGATAGCAATGCTGGAGTGAGTGATTACAAGCGTTAGCAATGTGCCTCTTGATTGAACAAGAGAACCCTTTCATGTACTTATTGACTTTACGAAGCCCTACAGAACACTGATGGATATCAATTATTACTTGATGTCAGTCAATAATATTAATTAATGAACTAGTTAATATTAATAGGCACCCATTCGCTTTTTCTTTAGTAAACCCTGGATGTGTGTTGTTTTGCTTGATTTAAATGTTTGATCAAAAGAATGTTTAAAGGCAGCAAGTGCATTTTATGAGACAGAATGAGACATGAGTGAAGTGTGTGAGACACAATTGTCTAACTGTTGACAAATGATTGTGTTGGTGGATTAAACTGTTATGATGAGAGTTATTAATATTAATGTTATCACCATCTAGTAGTGGGTTGCTTAGTTATCATATCTGTTTAAATACTATCAAGGGTGCCTATGTGGGTATAAGAGTCGTAAGACAAGGACGTGTGTGTGTGTGTGTGTGTGTGTGTGTGTGTGTGTGTGTGTGTGTGTGTGTAATTAATTAAAATATTTTGTCAAAAGAGAATGTGAAGGATTATAGGTGGATAATCAAGTGACACTTGCACTTGACATCTCAAAGTTTGTGATCAAGTGACTATTAAGAGATGCATGTCTATTGAGTCAGTTACATTTACTAGTAATAACATATCAACTAAGTTACTGTTATGTCTCAATTAACATCTTAGGATGTCAAATATGATGTTGTGTGTACTTGTATGTACACTCAAACTCCCCTTATCCGGGCAGCTTGGGACCGGACACTACCCATAACTCAGAAACGGCCACATCTGGGAACACCCCCACATTTTGCTCAATATGTACACCTGTATGATTAACATTCAATTTTGCATCCCTACATGTAAGTGAATGCACATACGTACATAATAGATGTACATGTACACTGTACACTGATCTTTGTCTCGAGCGTCATCACAGACCTCTTTCGCTTCTGCAGGGCAGGCGTCTGCGTTGGTCTAGTCTCAGACATCTTCAGGTAAGTCTTACAAGCTGTAAATAAGAAACTAGCACCTAAGTATGGCTATCTGTCGACAAGAAACTGGACTAGTACTGGACTTTTGATTACACGACCTTTGCCTCGACCCCGTGCACGTGGACCACGTGCAATACACGTGATGCAATTGTGCAATACGGGGGTGCCCGGTAGACGGACGTGCCCGGATATGGGGCGTCCGGATAAGGGGAGTTTGAGTGTATATGGTATATTACTGTGTGACTGACTTTTGGTTGTTTGTATTTACAGCCTTGTATGCTCTGGGTAAATGTTACAACAATCAATACAAATACATGGATGCCATACGATTGCTGAAGGAGAGCTTGTCAATATATCAGAAATACGTCTCAGCTAACAATGTTCGTGTGACCGATAGTAAGTGTTGTGTGTGAGTAATTGTTGTTTTGAAAGAATTTCAACTTATTTGACAAGAGGATATGATGTTTGTCTTGCCACCAGTTTTTCTGTCTTTCTCTTGTGTCTCTTCCTGCTTGTGTGTTTGTGTATGTGTGAGAGTTTCTTTATTATTGAATGTACTGGAATGTACATTCTATGTTGATCTCTTCAGGTTTCACATCTCTCTTGTGGACCATTGTTTCTCTCTATTTCCTATCTTTTGGTTTGTCTCATTATGTCAGACAAAGCACATGTAAACAGGAAGCCAAATTACTGTTGCATGATGAGATACAGCAATTATATATACTGACATTATGTGTAAAGCCTGTTTCACAATATTGACGCCAACGTCAGCATCGTCCTGTTCACAATATCTTGAGACGTCACTAAGTTGCACATCAAGGTTGGTCTGGAGTCTCGAGTCAGATTGCGCACGCGTGTCTAATCATGGACAACTATTCCAATGATGATCCTTCTGTTGCTGTTTCTCTTGCACCGTCATTCACGTTTCATCCGTTTCTAGATCCAGGAAGCTTACAGCTCTGCTGATTCGCTAAAATGCCCACGTGGTTACATTTGACGCTGGAATAGAATTTTGCTCTCCCGGCGTCATGACACCGCATCGATGCCATACCACGTTGTCCTTGTTCACAATATTGACGTCCAGGTGGACGTCACGACTCCGCGTTGACGTCGACGTCGGCGTCAATATTGTGAAGAAGGCGTAAGGAAACAGACACAAGAGTATCTAATGCTTTAGAGGGTATGACTTATAGCTGGTGTGTGTCAGTGTGTGTGTCTGTCCATCCGTCTGTCTGTCTGTCTGTCCATTTGTCTGTCTGTCCATCCGTCTGTCTGTCTCCAACAGTGAGAAACAGGTAGAAACATGATGATTACAATCTTATATGTTTGTCATTACAATTTGTCTGTCTGTCTGTCTGTATATGTCCATCTGTTTGTCTATTTTTCATCTGTTCGTCTGTCTCACTTTCAGTGTGTTGGTATGTCTCTCTGTCTGTCTGTTTCATATGTCAATTGTTTGTTTGTGTTTTTGTCTATTTGTCTGTCTTTCATTATAAAATTGCCAGATATCAAAATATAGGCATCACTACAAGTTATAGTGTCAAAAATCTGTTGAACAAAGTAGTAAAATTAGCTTTTCTTTTCTTAAAGGGCTGGACATGGCTGCCGAGCTCTACAAATTTTATATTATTATGGAACACTCCTACATGTATCAAGCACACTGATTATTGACTGTTGGTGTTGTTGCGCATGATCACACTTGACACTGTGCACGTTTTTATAGCTACACTAGAATGGCAGTGTGCACGGGGTACGTGTTGTAGAAAAGTTTCGTTTAATCAGTTATCATGGACAGACTGGAACAGTGGTTGTATGTTGTGTGAGAAAGAACTCATCTCTCACTACTGCATTGAAATATATTATAGACATTGATTGTTGTCTTGCAACTTAATTACCAAGGAAAGTTGTTTTGTCTTAATTCTCACTTTCATTGCTGTTTTAGCTATGGACATGCTTGGTACATGCTTTATGGGACAAGGGAACCTTTCTGATGCTGAAAGAATATTGAGAGAGTGTCTGGAGATCAGAAAATCTGCTCAACCAGAAGATCCTATTGCTGATGGTATGTGTTGATTGTCTGATACAATTGTAAGACGTCTCACTCTTCTTACTGAGCAACTCTACTCACCTCACGTTGATTGAATGTGTTGTCTATAATATCATCATTGTTTATCTTCTTCAGGTCGGTTGTCACTTGCTCATTGTCTGTACAAACAAGGTAAACAAAGTGAATCTATTGAACTGACAAAGGAGTGTGTCAGGATTTCGAAATCACATTTCCATCCAAAGCATTTCCGTGTGGCTTCAGGTTAGTTTCTTGTCTTTGTTTTGATATCAACTTTATGTGAATTGTGAACTTGATGTGCTGATTATCATAATGCCACATGTTGTATACTGCAGTATAAATCAGTCATAATTGTCACGTGTTGTTTACAATCTCTTGTTCTTCTCAGCTGTTTGTCAACTCGGATTTTATTTAATGGAATCAGGAAAATTGGATGAGAGTGAAGATTATTTAAGAGAATCACTTGAGATACACAGACATTCTCTTCATGAGAAACATTCTCATACAGCAATGTGTATGTCTAAATGTTCTATAATGTCAAATCAGCATTTGTGTGTATTAATCTTTCTTGATTTGTACAGCATTAAAAGGGTTGGGAGAATGTCTGATGAGAAAAGGGAAAGATGAGGAAGCTGAGAAACTTCTCTCAGAAGCTGTAGACATCGAAAGAGTTTCTCTTCCTCATAATCATCTGGACAAAATCTCCAGTCAGAATTTCTTCATTTCTCTTTCCCTGCATCTCTCACAATTGCTGGTTTTCTGTTTTCAGCTTTCGTGTCATGGTCAAAGAGTCTCTCAAATATTGCTGACTACACACGTGCTCATCATGCGCTATTAGAAGCTCTTCAAATAATTAATATTAACAAACTTCCAAGTAACAGCTTTGGGAGATTAGAAGGTCTGATATTTGAGTGGAAGGTTAAATGTTGTGATTATTGAGTTTGTTTTGCAGTAAACCGTCTACTAAAGGGATTGAGCGCTTTCCAACAGCAACAACATGAAGAGACAATTATTCTTGAAGAGAAAGAAGGAATTGAAGAGACGGATGGTGAGGACAACCACTTTGTAGCCTTGTAAACATTCTTCCTTGTATTCTCTGTCTCACTTTTTGTTTCACCCCTGTGTGTGTGTGTGTGTGTGTGTGTGTGTGTGTGTGTGTGTGTGGGCGTTTATGTGTGTGTGTGTATTTGTGTGTGTGTGTGGGCGTGTGTGTGTTTGTGTGTAGGTGGGTGTTTGGGTGTGGGCGTGTGTGTGGGCATTTGTTTGTGTGTGTGGGGGGGCATTTGTTTATGTGTAGGCGCATGCCTGTGTGTGGGCATGCGTGCGTGTGTGTATGTGTGTGTGTGTGTGGGCGTGTCTGTGTGTGTGGGCATGTCTGTGTGTGTATGGGCATGTGTGCGGGTGTGTGTGTGTGTGTGTGTGTGTGTGTGTGTGTGTGTGTGTGTGTGTAGTACATGTATCTGTCATGGAAGAGTCACATTGGAGTAAAATATCCAGGACACTCGAATCAAATGTTCGACTCTGTAAACACAAACGTGATTCTTTTGGACAACTCACTCGCAATTGCTTCTCTCACTCAACTCAGTAGCATACTTGATTAGAGATGGACAAGACTGCTGGCATTTTGCAGCAGACGTGTACATGTGGGCTTTGGCGTCCAGTCCCAGAGCTGCACTATAGTCAGTGCCCATGGATGTCTTTGACCAAGCTCTAGGTGCATTAGCAATGGCAGTCCAGAGACTCCTCATCCGGCAGAGGAGCTATCTTTAGAATAGAAGGGCTCGTCTGTGTGTGTGTGTGTGTGTGTGTGTGTGTGTGTGTGTGTGTGTGTGTGTGTGTGTGTGTGTGTGTGTGTGTTGTGCTTTCCCACTTGATATAGTTTAATATAGTTTACTGTTTCTTATAGCATCTCACAGCAGTGGATCAGAATGGCTCAAATTAGCAGCCATTACGCTACGCTAGGTAGACACGTGCACGTGCGCAGCGTATCGGCATGCTCGCCGAGATCTACAAGTTTTTCGAAACTGTGAATGTGTCTACACTAACCTGAGCAATGCTTTCGCTAACTTAGGCGTGTGTAATCAGTGATTGTCTTACATCCTGTGTAGGGTAACGCCTCCCAGATAGGCTCCGTAGGCCACTAGAAGAACGAGAAATTGGGCTATCACTTCAACAACACAATTCAACGCATTGATGTACTTTGCCTTTCGACTTTGTATTCTCTCAACGCACCAATAACGACTCCACGGCACAAACGGCTGCCAAGGGCGTGACTCATATACGGATTGGAATGTGGGCGAATACGCCACCAAATGACGTCTGATCGGATTTGAAACAACGTCATAAGTATATTTTGGACTTAGCGACCTCTATCACGTTGCTTTTGGACTTTCCACAACAACAACAACAACAACAGGTGTTCTATTCATACAAGAACCCAAACCACTGGTCACCCATTTCTTGCCTAGCACATAGATAGTAAGGCATGGCGGGCATAAGTCAAGGCGTGGCGGCGATAGCCAAGGGATGGTGGGAATGGGCGTGTCCTTGTAAAATTTAGCCAGGGCGTGGCAGACCGCCACGTCTTGAGATGCCTGGGGAGAACATTGGTGTGTGTGTGTGTGTGTGTGTGTGTGTGTGTGTGTGTGTGTGTGTGTGTGTGTGTGTGTGTGTGTGTGTGTGTGTGTGTGTTGTGCTTTCCCACTTGATATAGTTTAATATAGTTTACTGTTTCTTATAGCATCTCACAGCAGTGGATCAGAATGGCTCACATTAGTAGCCAAATCACTAACTGGTGAAGCTGTTGAATTGAAAGCAAAATCGTCTGATACTGTTGCCACCTTGAAGCGTCGATTGCAAACCAAGGATGAGCCTTCATCATGGGATCAATTGCTTGTTTTGAATAAAAAACAACTACACGATGAGCAAACATTAGCTGATGCAGGAGTAACCGATGGAACAATACTGAGTGTCGTTCTTTGTCCTCGTGAGTTGATCTTCTACTCAATAGACTATAGTGTACAAATTGTAATGATGGTATGGTTGTAGGTGGTGTGACGGGCATGGGAGCCGATGCGGGTGAGTTATTTGTTCGAGCGTTGTCACAAGGAGCAGTCCAAGTGAGTCGAGTCAAGATTGTCATTGTCGGCAAAGACAGAACTGGCAAGACGTCCTTTAAACGATCCTTGCTCAAACAGAAGTTTCAGATCATTGAACCGAGCACACCTGTGGCCATGGCAGAGTTGGCAGTGTGTGAAGCATCCAACTGGACACTCGTCAAGGACAAGGACCAGGAATTCTTAGACAAACAAATAGCTAGAGCAGCCATGCATGCAAAGCCTGATTCTAGTGCAAACGTTTCAGGTAGTGAAGGTGAGAGTCAATATGAGGATGGAAGAGCAGATTGGCCACATCTTCACAGTCGTGTCGATCTTGACTCGACAGTCGGTAGAGAATCTACATCAACTGATACTAGAGAAAGTTACATTGATGAAGTGATAGTTCTAACTGAGGGGATTGCTCGTGCTATTCGAGATTTCCAAAGTGATCCTGATCTTCTAAAGAAGGAAGATTCAAAAGTTCACGTTACCATTTGGGATTTGGGAGGTCAAGAGCCACTTCTTCCTGGTCAAGGACAAGCCATCACATCGGGATGTGTCGTTTGTGTCGTATTTAATGCATCTCAGTTTCTAGGTGACAAGGCCAAGTCATTCTACTTTCCTTCTGCCAACTCAGAACCAATTCTAATAGACAACCACTGGATAGAGACAAACTATGATGCTGTGTCTTTATGGGCATCCATGACTTTTTTGGCAGGAGACGACGACAGTCGTGAAGGTCTTTACATTGGCAAGTCAAAGGACTGTGCATCGCCGGTCATGTTTTTGATTGGTACACATGCCCATTGTGTTGACTCAACAATGATTAAGCAACAGAATGAATTTCTGTCTAAAATGTTTCGTAATAAAGCATTTCAGAAACACATCCTGCGACCATCCGATCACCGTGATGATTGGTTCTTTTGTGTTGAGAATTCAGTGTCTGACCCTGACAGTGCAAGTGAGGATGCAGGTGTGAGTGCAGTGAAGCGACTCATTGAAGAGATGGCACATGATGTGTCACCCAAACGTCTAATACCAACCACTTGGTCAGTTCTAGAGAAGATCCTCGATGCTCTAGAAGAAAAGTTGGGCAGTGCCCTTTCCAATGTCCATGTTATCATGGTTTTTGCTCGTCGATTGTGTCGTATGTCTGAAGAGAAAGAAGTTCGTGCTGCTCTGGCATATTTAGATGAAGCCGGTTCAGTCATCTTTCCTCACAAAAGTGAGAAGCTGAAGAACATAGTCGTCACCAAACCAAGCTGGATTTTCATGGTTTTCTCAGTGGTGGCGTCTGTCACTACTCGTCCTCATCCCTTACTGAGTGAAGATTGGGATCGAGTGCGACAAGTAGGAATTGCTTCTTGGAAACTCATTGATCATCGCTTGAAGAAGGCAGGAGTGAAACATGAAGAATATGAAGATGTACTGAATCTCTTGAATTTCTTTTTCATTGTCTGCCCCAAACTTTGTTCATCTCAGCCATCAGTTCCCTATGAAATGGAATATTTTATTCCTTGTTTGCTAGAAGTCGAGTCAGAAGGTCCATTTGCAGCTGCTAATTCGGTTGCTTCTAATCCAATGTCACTCATTGTTTTGTCTCGTGATATCGAGTTTATTCCTGAGCAATTGCATTTCCGGCTGATGACGTGTTGCATTGAGAGATATTCTGATGAACCAATGTTGACACGTAATCAGTCTGTATATCGAGTTGAGAAAGATGTCAAGTTGGAACTGATCTATCACTTGAAGAAATATATTATTGTCACTATCAACACAAAACGGCCACTTAATGAAGTTGCATCTCTGTGTACAGACATCCGTCTGTTCATCACTAAAAAGCTTCATGAAGTGAAGACCCCAGGGTTGCCTCAGTTTCAGTTTTCATTAAATATTCAACATCCTGGACCAGCCATTCCCGTGGATGTCAGCAAGCTGGTATGTATAGACAAGTATAGACCAAGTGAAGACACAACATTGAGAAGAAACATAAAGAGGGACGATGTCAGCCTTGATCACAGTGAAAGAGTGGCATTAGACTGTTGGTTTTATAACGAGAAAGATGATGTATTAAGAAAAACGCAAGAACAGTCGCTGACAACAACTGCAAACAGGAAATGTACAGAAGATGATATTGTGAATGTAGCTAACCAAATTTCTGGTTGCTGGAAAACCCTTGTTCTAAATTTGTCACCTACATTTTTCATGAGCAAGACAAAAGTGATAGAAAAAGAAAACAGAGATGATTGTTTTATGCAAGCTGTAACAGCACTGAATATGTGGACAAATGAATTTGGTAACAAAGCAAGCCAGGCAGCAATGATCAAGGCAATGTGTAACATCGGCTGTAGATCTCAGGCTGAAGATGTCTTTAGTAGCAGTTTGGTGGAGCACGTCTGCCCACATAAATGACTGTGTTTGTCTGCACTTGTAGGCAGAGTTGTTTTGTTAAGAAGAATCAAACGTTACCTGTTTTACGTTCACATTATTCACTCACTAGTCTTACTTGATGTGCATTGTTTTCAGTTGACATATATATGGCTGTTACTATTTATCATTTTACCTTTTGTTTTTAGAAATACATTGATATATTGACAGAGCATAGAGTGCTACGAGTTACAAAGAGAAGTACAAATGGTTATGATTGTGTAGTACAAATGATAGTGAATGGGATTTGTGGTAAATAGAGTAATAATATTTACTATGGTGATCGGCTGCAGTTCAGTTGGTGTATATACCAGTCTACTATCCTACAGGCTACAGCACAATAGATATGTCTATTAATTAATTACTGATATGCCAGCATGCAGTTCTATAAATCTATGGGGATGGCTTACATAGGGCGAGCATATGAATAGAGATTAGTAACTACTGATGTCTATGACTTCTCTACTCTAATCTACCAACCTGTTCCCAATGTTCCATGTTGTCATCATCACACTTTTTAGTGTGGACAGACTCTTTCCACCTTGAGACTCATTTACCGACTTCATATTTCTTGCCTGTCTCGTTCTGTTTATTGGATACGAACAGTTTCATCTCCATGTATGTGTTTTCAGCGTCATCAAACTGGCCATTTTCATCATTTTTGTTGGGCTCGACTGTTTGTATATCCACGTGATCGTGTTCCTGATTATCTTCACCCAAAGTCAACACATCGTTGTATACGCTTGCTTTCAGTTCGTGTCCATGAGTTGTGTCATTCAGTTCTGAAGCACATGGAGCATACCCCGAGCTGCCTGGACTCTAAAGATCAATGAGAAATATGCACATTACTATCTTGATGGATCATATTTATTAATAAGATGAAATCTAAATAAACCTACTCTCTTCATTGCCTGTGTCTGTCTGTCTGTCTGTTTGTCTGTCTGCTTGTCTGTCAATGGTAGTATATTTCACACATGATCACTATTACAGGCTAAACGTTAAAATTGAATTAAAATAGGGCCATAATACCTATCAATCTAATGTACATAAAACTGGGTTTTTCAGTGATCATAATTATATCATTACTGTCTGTCTGTTTGTCTGTCTGTCTGTCTGTCTGTCTGTCTGTCTGTCTGTCTGTCTGTCTACACCTCCCATTTGATTGCTTGCATACACCTCCTGTCCATAAGTCGAAATTTGAACAACAAAGTCAAACAAATTACCGATTGAGCTGTCTTGTCATCATCCACAATTCCCACTTTCTTAGAGGAGGTGACACTCACCACTGCAGGAGTATGACTTCCATCAGGTGATGCTACACCATAAACACATCACTCAAGAAAAAGTATACATGACTTCTAAAAGCTTCTATGCTAGTATACCTACAACACTGGGACAACTATTGCTATAAACACAGAACTTCACTCCATTACTAGAAGTAAGAGTTTAGTTAGATAAATATTCAATTTTGAGTGCATGATGTCAGTTGTGGTACATAATCTGGATGATGTCCATATATAGAGAGTGTAAGACAGACTACATCAAATGTGTAATGATATCACTCATAACACTTCAATGTGGCACTGCCATGCATATTTTCTTTAACCACTCTGCCATATCTTGCCATCACAGAAAATAATTGATGTTGATATAGACGTAATCATTAGTCTCTTGTGTGTAACAGACAGCTGGAGATATTGTTTCAGATACAATGTATAACTGTTGTTGTACATTGTGTGTATGCAATTACTACCCTTGACACAAACACGTAGGGTATTGCCCTTAATTGAAAAGCACCAACTTGGTCTCTTAGCAAAATACAACTGGTGTGTGTGTGTACGTGTGTGTGTGTGTGTGTGTGTGTGTGTGTGTGTGTGTGTGTGTGTGTGTGTGTGTACGTGTGTGCACGACCTATAGTCCATGCACGACTCCATGAGTTACAAACGTTTTACTGCATCTTGATACATACATACCTCGTTCCATCGTTTTGATAAAAGCCAGTTTAGATACAATGCCACTTGTTCGAGCCTTCATATCAACATATGATTCTTGCAGCAGCTCTTCCATAGTCTTCTCACAATAATCTGATGACAAAATATCAACTTTCTGTAGAGGCAAACTGCCACTCTTGACTTCATGTTCTCCAGGTAAGGTCACCAACGTTAGAGAAGGCTGTCGAATTCGTCTCTCAGATCCAGAAATATTAACATACGTGCTGCCACTATTAGGACCCTACAATGATTGACAACAATTTTATCTACAGGATGTGTTAGTAATGCCCTGAATATAGTAATTACAGGATGAGGTTTTGTATCGCATTCGTCGTATCCGTATTGTGGAGTTGTTGTTCGATTGAATATTCCAGGCACAAAATCAAGAGTCTCACCGTCGTCGTCATCTAAATGTGATACATGAAAGTATTAGTTTGGGTAGACATCATTATCAAATCTTACCCTTTCTTGATCTGTGTTTCTTGTAGAGACAAAATATGAAAGCGAGTAGAATGGCTGGTAATACAACCACACACATAACAATAATGGCTACAGTTTGACCAGAGCCCAAACCATCTGTAGACAGAACTGAAACGTTAGAGATCACAGTGACACACACAGACAAACATGTAAACAAACACCTAACCATCTGAACTATGAGGACCACGGCCTGTAGTTGAATCTTTATCTACAAAACATTAAGATTTAATTGAATGGATTGTGTGCACGTGCATGCATGTGTGAGTGCTTGTGCGTGCATGTGTGCGTGTGTGTGTGTGTGTGTGTGTGTGTGTGTGTGTGTGTGTGTGTGTGTGTGTGTGTGTGTGTGTGTGTAAACATGCTTACCCTCGTCTACTTGAAACGACACATGAGCTCCTCGTCTCTCTTCTCCCACTGATTTCGAGTGTACAACACAACATCATACTCACGTCCTACCTCCAAGTCAGTCACAGTCACAGTAACCAATCCATCTCGGACAACATACACTGAATTAAGATGCTTCTCTGTCACCCAATCAGTAACATAATAGTCAGTTATTACACCACAACCATTGCCTCTGGGAATGTCGACTACAAATCTGACACTTGACAACGACGATGTATGTATGTTTGTAATCAGAGGATAAGACAATGCAGCAGGATCTATACACAGATTCTTGTGACAAACCAGACATAAACACACTGACAAACACTTACAGCATGATGTTGTATATTTAACCACATCTGATCTATTCAGTCCAACATCATTCATTGCCTCGATCTCAAACAAATAGTTGGTTCCTTTGTTCAGCCCTGTTAACATCCACGTCCCATGCTGCTGGTTTATGAGTACATCACGAGAAGGAACAGACAATTTCGCTTCGTGTAGTGAGGCAGTAGAAGCTGCTGATCTCCACCTGATTGTGTATTGGGTTATTACATGGCAACCGTTGTAATCAACGTTCCAATTGATTGTCACACTTGTCTCGTTCCTACGAATTGGCTTGACATCCAAAACAGGTTTGGCAGGAGCTGCAGCAAGCACAATTAAGCTCCTGCAGCAAACACAATTCGAACACAAAATGAAACAAAAAATGATGTTGCAAATCAGTGGTCATCTAGCAAGTCTGACATACAATACGTACAACAAACCCTATCCCACATATATTGCAATCAACTATTAATGTTTTATAAAGATTTAAGGTTAGAAAAAATCATTAATTTTTTACTAATTATGCGTCATGTTTCACACAAATTTTTTCACTCTTTGTATTGTATGTTGCCGACTACATGTGATCACTGAACGAATTAAAAACAGCTAACCTGCTGTACGTGTGGTGACATTAAACATTACACTGCCGGGACTTTCACCCACTTTGTTACAAGCCACAATAAAACATTGATACAATGAACCAGGAATGAGACCCACCAACACACCAGAGATCCCAACAACCGAGTCGAATACACGAGAACGTGTTGAACCATGAACGACATCCAAACACGTAACTTTGACATTTGTAATGGGTGAATAACCATCAGCACCCAACATCCATAGAAAAAAACTCCACTGAATGAGTAGACAATCTATTTCTATTGATATCAACACAAGGAGCAATAGGAGGAACTACAAACCAGGCAAAATCATTGAAACCAATTATGACCCTTTAAGAGTTTGTCAAGTAAGATACCTTGAACAGTCAAATCAACTGTATTGTCATTGCTACCGATTGAGTTTGAGGCCGTGCATGTAAAAGATCCTTTCCAGTTTTTCAATGTAATAAATGCGTAAATCAACTGATTGTTAGACTTGTTCCCAGTTTGTGTGATACGTTGGGAGTTGTGGATGAGTTGTATGTCGGTTACTGGTGGGACTGAGTCGACAATAAATTTTATTGTTGTTGATGTGTTTTGAACGACAACAGTGCCTGGACTGAGAGGAGAGTGACGTCTCCAAAGTCTGTCAAAGAGTAGAGCAAATTAATCAGTTTGCAGTTACATTGATATTAATCAGTGGAGATTGGTTGTGCAATGACTGAGAAGGACTGGAAGCAGGTTGATGACTAGGCTAACAGATGAGGTAAGACACAAACAAATCAGACAGCTAAACGATGAGACAGACAGTAACAGAGACAGAGAAACAGACATACATACATACATACATACATACAGACAGACAGACAAACAATTAAAGAGACATTCAGAACATCATTCAATAGAGTTTTAGTAGTATTCAATCTGTATGCCTCAGTGGATAAACATTTAGCTTAGCAGTTTTACCTACAGTGTTCTTGTAAAATTTTGCTTTTTGTGCTCAATAGTGAAATAAGACAGACAGACAGAACCAGACCCCGGATGTATGGCAGTGTGCCTAGAAGATTTCTAGCTCCGACTACTTCTGGTTCTACTTCAAGAAATCAAGCTATCGGTGTTTGGAGAAGGCGTTAGTGGCTTTGGCCACTCTCGCGGCGCGCGTCGTTCCATCTTGTTGTCGTTGGGACCCCTTTCCGGAATGAACGCTTTTGTTCGAGTTTGGGTTGTGTTGTGTCTTATTATTTACGTGTCCAAGATTCATCCTTTGTCTACAGCCAACGTATCGTCGTCAGATTCTGCCGTCGCCTCATCTGTCCACATGAACACATTTCGTCTTCTTCCTCATTCAGTTTCTGCCGCTGCCTCTTTCGTCACGTCTTCTTCCGTGGACGTCAGTCGTCTTGGGTCTGTTCTAACGGTGGCGCCTGAGTCTGGGATGATCGCAGCCTTACCTTGCCCTCACGGGATTAGTGCGTCTTCTTCAGATTCTGCCGTCGCCTCATCTGTCCACACGAACACATTTCGTCTTCTTCCTCATTCAGTTTCTGTCGTTGCCTCTTTCGTTGCGTCTTCCTCTATGAACGTCAGTCGTGTTAGGTCTCTTCCAACGGTGGCGCCTGAGTCTAAGATGATCGCAGCCTCACCTTGCCCTCACGGGATTAGTGCGTCTTCTTCAGATTCTGCCGTCACTTCCTCTGTCCACATGTACACATTTTCTGGAGTCACTCTCATGCCTATCTGCCTAACTTTGTCTTGACTGTGTAGCGTACGTTGGTACTTTGTGGTTGTAAGGAGTGTTCTTTTAATCATTAATCTATGTATTAGTTGTAGTCTTTTGGGTTTTAGCTTGCGGACTCGAGTCTTTTAAACTTAGTGGCTACTATAGTCTATGTATCGTAGTTCATGTTTGAAAATATAATACCTTTGACAGACAGACAGACAGACAGACAGACAGACACAACGATCAAATGCTAGAATGATTGACAGTAAAATAAAGAAGATTGTTGCAAGAGACAGCCACATAAACATAAATAGTCGTAGATAGAACCAAGCCCTATTGGCTTGAGTAGTATTTAGTTGCTTTCCTTAGATGGTGTATAATAGTTCAATGTTTGAAAATTAACAGACAGACAGACAGACAGACAGACAGACACACACACACACACACGCGCGCGCGCACGCACACACTAATGGCAAATGGCAAATGGATAACGAGCTGTCGTTAAACGGTAATGCCCCCAGCTAGATGGCTGGGTTCCTCTGCACTAAGTAGGAGTTATGGGCCGTGCTAAGCAATCTCGTGGAGCCTGGCCAGGTGCTCGCAGGAGCACTGACTGCAACGCCAACTGTGGTGTGGGCACCCAAAGTCCCAACCGAACCCAAGTGGCTCATGGACTTTGTCGCAATCGGGACTTTTGCCATCCCAGTCAATGACAAGGTACTCATTTATACTCCTAAGTCGAGAGAAGGCAATTGTGTGTAAGTTTCTTGCCTAAGGAAATTATGCCATAGCTTGCCATCACTGTGACTTGAACTTGCAACACACACACACACACACACACACACTCTCTCTCTCTCTCTCTCTCTCACACACACACACACACACACACACACAACAAAAAATTGACAAATGTCAAGCCCTCCACGTTATTCGTGAATGATGTCAACCTCAAGGTCAGTTGCGGAGGTAGCTACCCCTGCCTCTAGGGACAGGGCCTCCATGCGCTACGTGGAGGCTTAGGGCCAGTGCTACAATCCACCTGGAGCTTGGCCAGAGTCATCCAGGGGCACTGACTATGGCGCATCTTTGGGACTGGACACCAAGGCCCACAAGTACAGTCTGTATCGTCTATGGCGTGGGCCTTTGAATGTCGAGTTTCTATTATTATATGCGGTAATTACTATAGACAATCACGAGTCGTACGACTCCTTGGTCGAAAGTCGTACAACTCTTACATCGCAAGTCGACTCTTACCATACGACGTAATGCACAATCTAGCGCAACGGGCAAGGCACATGCTTGTCACACTTGTTTGCTACAGTTCGCAAGTGTTCTCTAGAATCTCATCGTTGCAGTAGAGGTTTCTTCTCGCTCGCTAGTTCTTGCTGGTTGAATCCTGTCGGTATGCTGCTCTTGTCGTCAAAATGGCCCAAAAGAGAGTCAGTCTGACTGTTGAGAAAAAGCTTGAAGTGCTTGACTATGCTGAGAAAAACCCGAAAGCCAGCCAAGGAGACATTGCTCGTCATTTCTCCTTCTCCCAGCCCACAGTGTCGACCATTCTGCGCAAGAAAGATTCCTTGCTGGCACTAGCTTCCAAGGGATCGAGGAGTGTAAAGAGAAACCTGTCCACACGCTGCAATGTTCTCGAGAAGGGCACGGAAGCATATTACGCCGCCTGCAAGGAGAATCCCTGAACTCCATCAGTTGCGATTTGCTTATCACAAAGGGTAAAGCCAACGCTGAAGAACTGCAACGAGCTGGTCTTGCTGATGCCAAAGATGTTCCATTGAGTGACACTGGCTGGAAGAGTTACGTTCAGCGGTTCCTGAAGAAACGGAGCATAACTTCCAAACGTCATCATGGAGAGTCTGCTGATGCAGACACCGCTGCTGTGTGGAATTTCTTTGATGGGTGTCTGGCCAGAGTTGTTTAGTAGCGTGAGTAACGATCCCTCTTGCGTGTTCAACATGGAGGAGACGAATCTGTTTTGGAGAGCTCTTCCTCGTAGAATGCTTGCGCGGGTGAGTGAGAACGTCAAGGGCAGCAAGGTGCAGAAGGATAGGATCACGTTTGCAGTGGCAACATGCATGGATGGGACCAGGCTGCCTCTACATGGCATTGGAACCACAACGATGCCTCGTGCTGTGGCAGCTGCTCGCACCACTCCAGCTAATGCTCTTGGTGGTCGCTGAACAAGCAACAACAAAGGGTGGATGACAGAGACTGTCTTCTGCGATTGGCTGCTTGAGTTCAATCGGCTGTTTCTCCGCAAAGGCAAGAAAGTTCTTTTGTCGGTAGACAACTGTCCAGCACACAAGTGTGAAGCAATTCAAGACAGCCTTGATCATGTCAACGTTGCGTTTCTCCCTCCCAACACGACCAGCATTATTCAGCCATGTGATGCTGGCATTATTAACGCATTCAAGCTGAACTACCGCCGCCTGATGCTGAGGAAAGTTGGCGAGCTAGTTGATAATCCCACCATTGAAAAGCTGGACACCAAGGCCCTGAAGAAGAACATCAACATGCTCCACTGCCTCCAGTATGCAAAAGATGCTTGGCAGTCTGTGACAGAGACCACTGTTCAGAATTGCTGGAGGAAGGCTGGGTTCTCTGCTGAGATGCAAGCCACTGAGGACAACACTGTCCCTGAAGTCCAGTCTGAGCTTGCCCAGAACATCCAAGAGCTTTCAGAACTTGACAAGGATGCACCCGTCTACATGCAGCCATCTGAAAACGCAGAGCAAATTGTGCAGGTGATTGCCGAGGAGTTGACCAGCAACGAAGCTGAATCTGAGGATGATGATGACAAGGGCGGTGCCAGTCCCACTGCAGCTGTCCAACCATCCACATTGGAATTGTTCCAGACTTTGGATGCATTGCGTTGTGGTCTGTATGCTGGAAAAGCTGACGATCGCCTTCACCACCATGTTGCGAAGATTGAGAACTTCCTCCTGTCTAAGAAGGCTTCGAGAGCACAGCAAACACCGCTCACTCAATTCTTCTCAAATCAGTAATGTTTGACTGAAGAAAATGTACATACACGTACAGTACATGTATTGTATTGCTCTTTTCATTGAAAGAAGCAAGTGTGCAGAATGTGACTCCACTATTACTGTATCGGATACTATAGGTACTGGAAAAGGTCCTTTTGCATAGAAAAATCCACCATTATAAGCAGTATATTACAATAACCAATAATTATTGTATATAATAATAATATGTATTGAGTGAGTAATGTTTTGATTATGAATATTGAACATCCTATTCCAATATCCAATGTACTACCTTATCCGGTCACCTTATAGACGATACAGACTGTACCCGTTTGCTGCATGATGTTGCTGCCAAGCCAGCGGTCATGTCCACCCCAGTCAATGACCAGGTACTCATTTATACTCCTGAGTCGACACACACACACACACACACACACACACACACACACACACACACACACACACACACACACACACACACACACACACACACACACACACACCCTAAACCCTAAACCAGCCCCTCTCAAAAGATGATGGCATAAACAGTGAAAAAGCAAATCTCTACTCAGTTTATCTACTACCAGTTTGTAAATTGGTAATATATTGTAGTGTCCTGAATCATAAGAGATGTCAAACTGCTGCTTCTTGCTAACCCAACAGTAGAGATCGCCTGCACGCACCATAGACCATCGTTCTACTTCTTTTTACGCTGGAGACCAACTTCTTTCGTCCATGCCGCGACGCCATTTTCACTGCTGGACTACGTGCACGTGGCCTCCGTCTCCATTGGCGATAACCGGAAATAGACGTAAAGTCACAAAAATGAGTACTTCGATGTAGCAAGCAATCGAAGCACTTTACAACGTGGAAGTAGCGCAACGGGTGTTGTTCGCAAAGAAACATGTTGCCCTAGGCTCACTCCCAAACGCTGGGTGTGGCACTCCTGTCCATCTGAAATGGTTTATCTTAATGATGACGATTGAAGATATCGCAGAAGCCAGATGGTAAGCCGGAGAGGGTAAAATCTTCCAGAGCCGACACGCTCAGGGGGCTGCTGTGCTACATCAGGGAACACACACACACACACACACACACACACACACACACACACACACACACACACACACACACACACACACACACACACACACACACACACCACACACACACACACACACACACACACACACACACACACACACACACACACACACACACAAGACACACACACAGACAGACAGACAGACAGGCATTGGTCCTAGTTGTCTTAGAACTTGCTGATTTTTTGCGTAGACTGTAATAATGTCTTGTATAAGAAATATATGTATTGACAGACACAGACAGACAGACAGACAAACAGACAGACAGACAGGCAGACAGACAAACAGACAGACAGGCAGACAGACAGACAAACACATACACAAAAAACCGACAGTCTGACAAACACGCACAGAACAAACAAAGAGATAAACAAACTAACTAACAAACAGACGAACTGACAGACCGACAGGCAGAACAACTAGCAAAGCTGACAAGAAAAGAAATGCACAAATTAACTATCAGTAAATCAGTAAACACGTGTGCTACTAAATATATCATCAATCTGACAAACTGTAATTCAGTTAATAGACAACAAACAAATTGCTCAGAACAACCAGAAACAGTCAGACCCTACTAAACCATGCAGACACTGACAACAATAAGTCCAATATCAAACCTCATGGCCACTGCAAATCCTTGAATGACTTCTCCTGCATTAGGACCGAGGAAGTGGATGCCAACAACTCGATCATCGTTTCCCTCTCAAACACATACAATCTACACACAGTCAAACAAATAGATAATCATGAAGAACAATATTTAGATATCAATATCAATAATAGTCACACCTTGATGTAGTGGTCTTCTAATTGGTTTTCCCTTTCGGGAGGAATAGTGAGTTCAAGTGGATGATAAAAGGCATGATAAGTTTCTATGTTTTCGCTGCCAAATTGGTTTATTGCTTTTTCGGTAGATAAACCAACACAAACATATTCCATGGGAGTGTAGACAGTTGTAGGAATCTAGAAATGGATACAAATATATACAATTGCAAAAAATAGGCATGAAAGCAGACAGACAGACAAAGACAAACAAACAAACAAACAGAAAAACAAACAAAGAAACAAACAAACAAACAAACCAAGAGACAGAAAAACAAACAGATGATAACACAATATTCCAAATGATTACATTATTATAGTCCATGTCGTGTGTAGAATTTCCAAACAGCCTTTGAGACAACAGCTTGCCTGCTTTTATAGCCAACGGTGTCAGCTCTGGTTGACCCTAGTAAGACACCATCATGTAAGACACCAACATGTAGGACACCAACATGTAAGACACAAAAATGTAAAACAAACAAATCAATACAAGACACAAACATACATCAGCAGCATCTCCAATGCAAAAGATGTGAGGTACCGTCGTTTTGTCTCTTTCATCTATGATTACCTTTCCAGATTCCACGTCAGTCTCCACACTTACGGCATCAAGACCCAACACTTTAGAATCAGGACCTCTGCCTATACAAATTAGAATTCAAATCAATTGAGGTATGCCAACACAAACATCACATGCAATACAAATGGTCAACAAAACAAACAACACAAGATTCAAGCATTGACTGTAATGAATAAGACAAATCTAGGTGGTTGAGTATACAAGTAATGTAATTGCTGTATAATACACCAAGACAGCTAAAGCTGTAATAATGAACCATAGAGTGTCTATAACTTACAATTTATATTACACACGTGTCACACTGAAAATATCTAGGCTACAAGTTTGTGCCTCCAGGCATAAGCACCTCTGGATACACCCTTGAGTCTGATCGGTCGTGTACATGCAAAGGTACTGTACAAGCAGACCTCCAAATGAAGTGGGTCGTTTCCCCCTGAAACACCACCCCATAAGCACGCACCTGGGTTGTTGTAGCAAACTTGAGTTGTAGTAATTACGCAAATATCTTCACCAATTAGCATCTAACAGTGACATATCCTCCAGCAAGACCTCATCCCATACTTCACAAATAAGCTGACATGCTAAGGGGGTGGGGTGATACAAGAGTAGGTATGGTGATCAGGTATAATGCACACAGTCTCTTGAGTTCGTGTTAACAATGTGATTGTCAATCAGTAAAAATGCATGTACACTGTACATTGTGGCTCACCTGTGGCCACAAGCACAGTGTCAAACACATCTTGAAACACGCCTCTCTGCATGAAACAAATTCACATCAATTAGCAATGTCGTCGTCTATTGTTTGATGTACCTCCTGTCCGCCTCCATTCTGATTGGTGTGTTGCCAAACGACATCAAGTCTCCCATCGTCGAGTTGTTCTACTTTCACTGGAATGCTGTTGTGGTGAACTACCGTGCCGTGTCTCTCCATATTTCTTACTATTAAATGAGCCATATCCTATTGGTAAACATGTAATAATAACAAGTCAGCACTTTGATACATTCACGCAATGCTGTGTGTGTGTGTGTGTGTGTGTGTGTGTGTGTGTGTGTGTGTGTGTGTGTGTGTGTGTGTGTGTGTGCGTGCGCACACACACACACACGTGTATCACCATTCACCCTCACCTGATTGAACCCTCTGAGAGGAATACTCCGAATCAATAAAGACGTATCAAACCCTAACCCTGTGAGGAAGCCGGCGCACTCTAAAGCAACATCTTCACAAAGTCAAGAAAAAGTGTCAAAAATATTTCAATCAAAAAGTGTGACAAACACTCATTAATATTAACAAATACAAGCAGCATCTCAACAAGCTAAAGACACAATAATTAATAATCACTGCACTATCTCTGTTCGATACAGCTGGCTCCGACTACTAGCCTACCACAAGAACAACATCACGTTAACAACCAATTGTTCACGTAATGTGACAAACGTTTTGCCAGGTGACTTCTTCAACATAAACAAATCGTCGCTTGTAATGCAATGTTCAGCGGCACCGGGTATCTAAGCAAGTATACAGAGTTGATAAAGACAGCGGTAAGTAGAAGTCAAAATAATAAACAAAAAACTGTCCATACAGACAACACATATGATGATAAATAAAACAATTGAAGACACTTTAAGTTAAAGGAGCTTGATGCCTAAAGAACACGTCAGTGTTTGAGTGTTCACTCGCCTATTCCTTTCTACTAGTAGGACCCCACCCTATGGGCATAGCAATTTAATTGTAAGAGATCATCCATAATTGTCAACATTACTCAAGCGTACAAAGCGTATGCTAGGGGGGGGAGAGGATAAGAGTAAGGAGTACAGTATAAAATGTCAATGAGTTCGTTTGGTCCAGAAGTAGATAAGAAGTGTTGACAATTATGGATGACCCTTATGTCTACCACTTTTCGTAAAATGGACTTTCTTCAGTTGTCCATTAGCGTATACTTTCAGTTTACAAGTTGATGTGTTATAGGTCTAGTGGTTGCTGTGTTACTATACGTGTTAGTGAAGAGTAACTAAAATTATTTGGCATGTTTTCAATGTTCTACATTGTTAGAATGATAATTGGAATTAGAGTGGCGTACAGTACGTGTACAGTGGCGAGCAAAGTGTACGTCACATCTGCATACTCGGTTAATTGAATAAACAAACTCTCGCAAATCTCATTCCAAAGTCTCGTTTCTGGCCATCAGAAGCATGCAGTCTAGGCAAAATCCGACTTGTTTATCTGGTCGGTCAATCTTAACCCAGCAGCCATGTTTCGTGACGATCCAAGATGGACATCGTGTCGATCGGTGCATTACAGACACTGACGAACAGACAAACGGAAATGGGGGTTGACGTATTATAGTCTAGTATTCTGTCCTATTTTCAACATGCCAAAAATTTTCTATTGAAGTATGGCTGGGCATACAAGTATGTCATCGCAGTCAAACGTACCATAATGTGCACTGTCGATCAACCTTCAATAAGTTATGTAACTCACGTCTGGTATCTTGGGTCTTGTACCGGTTGCCAGCACTATGTTGGATGCCTTCACTTCCGTCTGGTTCACAGATTGACATTCAATGTAACATGTGTGTTGTAGCTAACCAGATGTGCTCACCACTTCTCCTTTCATGTTTAATGCAGAGATTGTGTGACAATCAAGCAGTTTGCCTTTGGCATTCAAATACGTCACATTCCTATATTCATCAAGAAATAAAACCCGGTTGTAATAGACATCCAATACTCATGCAGAAGACAGGCAACATTAGCAGTGCTGCACATTGCTCTCATAAATCTTGACACAATCCATATGACAGAAGTCAGAGCTGCTTGTGCAAAATTAGTGTGTGTGTGTTTGCGTGTGTGTGTGTGTGTGTGTGTGTGTGTGTGTGTGTGTGTGTGTGTGTGTGTGTGTGTGTGTGTGTGTGTGTGTGTGTGTGTTACTGATGTGACAATTAACACACGCATACCAACAAATGTAATTAGTAGATTGACAATTTCTGATCAACTAATGTGTCTATTAGCACTGCCACATGATAGAAGTGGTAAGCATTACAGTCAACCATTCAAAGTATTGCCTTAGCTTTAAGAGTGAAGCATGAGAATGATGACTAAGAAACATGTGATGCAAAATGTTGATGTTAAACTCACTTGTCTTTTAGTTGAACTCTGTGACCCCAATTTAGTGATTTGATATGACCTTGTACAGCTGACAACAGCTGTGACCTGCAGCAACAGAGGGATGAAATTTAAGTCTCAATGTATGATGTATGTATAAAACTGTATAGTAAACCATCTGTGTGTCTGTCTGTCTGTCTGTCTGTCTGTCCGTCCGCCCGTCTGTCTGTCCGTCCGCCCGTCCGTCTGTCTGTCCATCTGTCCACCAGTCTGATCACCAATCTGTCTACTACAATGTACTATTCAATCTGTCATTTGTATTGTTTATTCATTCAACCAATAAACACATCTACCTACCAAACAAGTTCTGGTCTTTCCTCTTCTACTTTCCATCCATAACTCCTACTATCCTGTCACACACAAAACTCTATCATATTACTATTTGCTACAGAAATAACATTTTAGCTTCAAACCCGTATTCCTTCACCCAAGAGAGCTGCATGATGCATTAGTTTCTTGGGTATGCAACCAACATTGACACAAGTACCACCCAGACCCCACGATGAGCCTGAAACAAACAGCACACACAGTGCACACCATCAAGCCAATGAATGTCTGCAGACTAACAGCTTTATGTTATCAAGAAAGCATATAAAACAAAGTCTTCAATGTACTAAAGTCACTGTTTGACACATAGACAAACACAGACAGACAGACTTTGTGATTTTAGTTCTAATTGTCTTAGACTGTAATAGCGATGATGTGTGAAAATATATGTATTGACAGACAGACAGACAGACAGACAGACAGACAGACAGACAGACAGACAGACAGACAGACAAACACAGACAGACAGACAGACAGACAGATAGATAGACAGATTCTGTGTATGACTCTGGGAGTAGCTATGACCTTGATGTAGCTATATATGGCTCATTATTTCAGCCAAGACACTTTAAAGCAGACAGCATTAGAGGAAGATTTTGCTGCAGCAAGAAGGGAGAAAAGGAAGATGATCAAATATGAAAAACAACAACTTGCTGGCAATACATCAAGCCTCAATTTCATGCACTCCTCTGGTATTTGAACATTTTGGAACATGGGGATCAGAAGCTACCAACTATCTAAGCAAACTAGCCAGAAGATCAAGAGACATTGAAGGCTACACTAATGAAGCTGACTTTAGAGGTTTTTGGAGAAAAAAATTCTCAATAATATTATGTACAACGATGCAACACTAAAGTCATCCTCCACAAGCTGACTCGTGTCTTCCCTGGAGAAGAAGATGAGAACATACACAATAGAGACTATCAAAGTAGTTTGCATTAAACTAAAGCTGAACTCAGTAGATTGCTTGTATTTAGTGTTAGAAATGTAACGTAGAGTTTGGGTTTCAATAAATGAAATTGATAGACAGACAGACAGACAGACTAACGCTGCTGAGTTTCTGAATATCTGGAGAAAGAGATTCTCAACTCAACTTCAGAAGTGCAACGCAAAGGTCATCATGAGAAAAATCTCAGCTCTGACAAATGACATTGACTGTACTGTAGATTGCTCTACCCAGTTTTTCAGCCACTAAGTTGGCTCGGGGTAGTCTGCATTGTTCTCTTTTAAGTGTTACATGTTTGTATGTTTCTCAAATCTAGTAAACTCTCATTGTTACAGAACTTTATATAGTTACCTTGCTAGCATTGTATTATAGATGTATGTTTGAAATAAATGTTATTTGACAGACAGACAGACAGACAGACAGACAGACGGACAGACAGACAGACTGACAGACAGACGGACATCAGGGCAGACATTTACTGTATTGGACTATTAAGCAGTGAAAAGCATTGATTTAGATGTCTCAATTGCACATCCTTGGAGTATTGACATTCTAGCCAAGGCTTCTCTGCTTGATGGAGCTGCTGCTCTTCGTACAGAAGAAATCAAAACCAAAAAGTACATGGAGAAATGCTACCACAAGGTTATTTCCTCACAATCTGTTGTGCCCCTAGTGTTTGAACTCTTTGGTTGTTGGGGTGAGAAAATGTTAAAGTATCTGGACAATCTCTCACATCTCTCAAGACATGAAAGTGGTCAAAAGAATCCTGCAGAGTTTATAAATTTTGGAAACGTTGTTTTTCTGTTGAGTTGCAAAGATGTTATGTTTCAGTGATGTCATGAAAAGTTTACAACATCTTAGGTAGTCAAAAGCACAGCTCAGAACTGGACACTTTTCAGTTTTTTTGTTCATTAGTTAAATAGTCATTGTAAGACCCTGCCAGGATCAACTGTAGTGCATCGTGTATTAGACTTTTAGTTAGTAAGAGTTGCTTAGTTTGATTTAGCTTGTAATAGTTCTGATTTATGAAAATATATTTCTTTGGCAAACAGACACACACACACACACACACACACACACACACACACACACACACACACACACACACACACACACACACACACACAATCCTATCCATTAATCACATATTGCAACATCGTAGCGACAACAGTCTTACCTTGAACTGATGGAACTACATAGTCCCACTTGAGCACCAAGCCCTGCAGCTAAAAATATCCCAAAAATTCAAATAAATAAAAGTTCAAGTGACTAATTGTGATCACCTTCTTTGGCACAAGCAAGCCCTCCAGATCCTCCTCCAATCACAACCAAATCATATCTATCAGCATCTAATAACAAATAATTAATTTATTGATTTTAATTTTCTTAATTCATTTATTTTTATTTTTATTCATTAATTTTTGGTTTATTTTATTTAATTTTTTAAATTTATTAATTTCAATTTTAATTCATGATTTTTATTTTACCAATTTATTAGTTAATTTCATTTTTATTCATTCAGACAAGTCGTTTGTCAACATCTCACGCGCACAAAATAGTCTCCCACAAATTCGAGTCACTCCAGCTGCTGTCTTCAGCTGCCTTCGATGCAGCCAAGTGCGAGACATTCAACGTCTAGTGCAACGTCGACTTTAGATCCCGGATAATTAAAACAGACCAATCACTATTGATGTCATTTTCTTGTCGTTCGTCGCTACTTCGGCGGTCGCTATCGTGTGTTTCTAGAGCGCAGACGTCACGCTCTTATCGGAGGTTTTGTAAGGCAGCTGAACGTTCGACTCTAATAGAGGAATTTGAAGGAAATGCGGCCGCTGAAGAGACAGTTCGACTATTACTGGAAGGAAACAGAGTCAAACTGGCAGAAACTATCACATTAAGTATAAAAATCAGTTGAATAATTTGTAGCTAGATTGTTGTTTTGAATTTAAATATTGATGGCCAGGCCATGTTGCCTTGGAGATTTTGTAATAATTTTTAAATTTGATGATTTGGTTTTGCGTATTAAAGTAGATTTTAGGATTGTAGTATAGAATGTTTTGAACTAGTTTCACTCTGTTGTTGTGACGAATCTGCATGGTTAGTTTCAAAATTTGTTTGTCTAAATGCAGTCTCTGACTTTCTGTCTGTCTGTCTGCCTGCCTGCCTGCCTGCCTGCCTGCCTGCCTGCTAATCTGATTTTTCTTGTTGATTTGTTTGTGTTGGTTGTACTGTCTGTCTGTTGGTTTGTCTGTCCCTTTCTTTGTAGGTTATCTACAGCTGTCTGCCCAGGTTACACAGATAGACACCATTGTCAAATTGTTGTTTGCTAGTCGAGTCTGCACATCCCGTCAAACGTCTGCTGGGTCAGTCGATTATCACCGCCGTGTTGGAGCAGTTCCACAGAAATCATCCGTCGACATTCCGAGTCGGGATCACAGGACCACCCGGTGCTGGAAAGTCAACATTTATTGAGACGTTTGGGACGTTTCTGACGTCACAAGGACACAAAGTTGCAGTCCTGGTTGGAAGATAGGCAATATACATTGCATGTATTTATGTTATTAGGAAGAAATGATTTGTGTTAGGCAGTTGATCCGAGTTCTTCCACAACTGGTGGATCTCTTCTTGGTGACCGAACGAGGATGCCTCAATTGTCACGTAATCCTAATGCTTATATCAGACCATCTCCGTCATCAGGAGCACAAGGTTGGTTATTATAACTAAACATATGAGGGTGTGCAAGACAGACAGATAGACAGACACACCGACAGATAGCAAGACAGACATACATACAGATGGACAGACGGACAGACAGACAGATGGACAGATGGTGTAGAGATGTGTTTGTAGATATCTTGTGTATTGTTTTGTGTTTCAATTGTTTGTATTACAGGTGGTGTAACAAGGAGTACTGGCGAGACCATTCTACTTTGTGAAGCTACCGGTTACAACATCATTTTAGTGGGAAGGGTAGGAGTCGGTCAAGCAGAACATGCTGTTGCTGACATGGTGGATATGTTTGTACTTTTGACTCCTCCAGGAGCAGGAGATGAGCTCCAGGTGTGTGTGTGTGTGTGTGTGTGTGTGTGTGTGTGTGTGTGAGAGAGAGTGTGTGAGTGTGTGTGTGTACGTGTGTGTACGTGAACATGTGTGTGTGTGTGTGTGTGTGTGTGTGTGTGTGTGTGTGTGTGTACTTGTCTTGAAAGAATTGTATTTAATTTCAGGGCATGAAAAGAGGTGTTGTCGAGTTGGCTGACATGGTTATTGTAACAAAAGCTGATGGTGAGTTGATGAAAGCAGCAAATCATGTGAAAGCAGAATACCTCAGTGCACTGCGCTTTCTCAAACGACAATCAAAGTTATATTACCCCAAGGTCAGGTGTGTGTGTCTGTGTGTGTCTGTGTCTGTGTCTGTGTGTGTGTGTGTGTGTGTGTGTGTGTGTGTGTGTGTGTGTGTGTGTGTGTGTTTGTGTTTGACTGCAGTCTTAATCTCTGATCAGTCAGCACTAACTGCATGCTTCTAGCATAAACATTTCATCTTGTCTATAAGGTCCATCTCATTTCTTGCCAAGAAAACAGAGGAATCAATGAAATATGGGAAGAGATGCGTGGCTTCAGACAGATAATGCAGGTAATAGCGAGTCTGTTGTCAACACAAATAACCACACAAGTGCTACTCTAATCAATACCTGCATGCCTCTCAGTCCCCATCTATTTGTCTATCTACTCATGTGTGTGTGTGTGTGTGTGTGTGTGTGTGTGTGTGTGTGTGTGTGTGTGTGTGTGTGTGTGTGTGTGTGTGTGTGTGTGTGTGTGTGTGTTATATTGTAGGAGTCGGGACACTTTGAATCAAAACGACATCACCAACAGAAAGCCTGGATGTGGAATCACATTCGACATCAAATACTGTCCAGGTTATCCTCCACCATACATCGGCAACCGACTATTGTACATTGAGAGTCGTAACTGTTTTAATTGTGCAGCTTCAGACGACATCCTGTGGTACAGGAATCCTATGCAAAGTATGAAGAGCTGGTTGTTGATGGTGTGTTGACACCGGGAGCAGCTTCAGACGACATCCTGTGGTACAGGAATCCTATGCAAAGTATGAAGAGCTGGTTGTTGATGGTGTGTTGACACCGGGAGCAGCTGCAGACAAGTTACTTGCATGCTTTCTGGATGACAGACGAGCAAATGAGAGTGAAGCCAAGAAATAGTGAAATCCCAGTCTTGTCTAATGTTTAGACACACGGACACGTATCTGCGTATATTTTGAACAATTTCAATAAATCACCGGTGAGCTGTATGTACAGCAGACAATATTTCTGTATCAAGTGTGCATCAAGACTTAACACATCCGGGCATAGAAGCATCCGGGCATAATCACATCCGGGCATGCAGGATAATAATTAAATTGTACGTAACTACTCAGTCTTGCCACGTTGTCAGCCCGCCATTTTCTGCTTCATGACACTTCCACGGCTGGTACGTCAAATTTTAAGCAACTAAAACGTTAGTTACGTTTGTCTATGTTTCTCTAATCGCATGTGAGCGAATGGACAACGTCGCACGTTCATTGCAAGACAAGAAAGTTGATTTTAGGTTATCGTGCTTTTGCAATCGGTAGAGAGAAGGAAGTTTGTGCAAGGGAGGGTAGGAAGGAGGCAGAGTGAGCAACGAAGAGATGAAAATTTGCTTTTTCAATGTAGGCCACGCCCTCATCGCTACTCAATCTCGCGTTTGTTTGAATGTTGAGACGTCTCGACGGTTACTTTTCATTGAGATCAGTTTTCGCATTGTATTTGCAGTTCTAGCGTTTGTGTCACGTTCTATTCGTGTTCTGTTCTCGCAATGAACGCGCGCAGCGATTCAACAAGCTGAGTTGGCCCTTCCTACTTGGCTACTCCTCCCACTTTACTTTCCCGGCTGGGGAGTGGCTGGCGACTAATGTTGGCCCCTCCTACTTTTGTCGGCGGGAAAATATTGAAAGAAAACATATCTGTATTAAGTCAGAAATGCGACAGGTCGTATGACAGATATGTAGATATCAATAAGATAGCGTTGTTTACTACAAATTCTGTGGTGACTTTATGTTCTGGTAGATTCCTTGTTAAGTTAACACATGCCATGGAGATCAGAAGGAAGCTCATTGGTAAGCATTGCAATATTGTAAATGTTAATGTTTTAGTTTTAATGTTGAAAATTGTGGTGAATTGAGATGTTAGTGTGTGTGTGTGTGTGTGTGTGTGTGTGTGTGTGCGTGTGTGTATGTGTGTGTGTGTGTGTGTATGTGTGTGTGTGTGTGTGTGTGTGTGTGTGTGTGTGTGTGTGTGTGTGTGTGTGTGTGTGTGTGTCTAACATGTTGCATGTTGCTGAGAAACAGAATGTGTTTGAGTACAACAATGATTGTGTTTGATAGATCTTGATGAGAGAGCAGTGACACTTAATAAAGAAGGTAATTTTGGTGAGGCAGTTAAAGTTCTAGAACAAGCCAAACAAATGGCTGAAGAGAATTTAGACACAAAAGACGAAATGAGACTGGGAGGTGAGGAATGTTGTTTGATTGAAAATATTGCAGGAATTCTAAATTAATGGTTTGTGTCTCTGTTGTGATGTTTAGCTATTCGTTATCTGGGGGAGACATACATTAGTAATGGAGAATATATGAAAGGACAAGCTCTTCTTGAAGACATTCTATCAGTTCAGAGACAAGAGACACCTAATGTCTTATTAGCTACCAGTGAGTTGTATTGTAATGTTTGTTGAAAGTTACACATAAACTAGGACGTATGGAAGCTGTTGCATGATGTTTTAGGGAAATGTCTGTAGTATTGTGGGTTCAAATTTGATTTAAACAAAGATTGAGAAATGTTTGTCTGTACAACTTTGTGTGAAGTTTGACTAACTTTGAAATGTTAAGACAAAATGTCTAATCAGTAGAAACAATTATTTAGAGCACTACAAACGTAACTTGTTTGTCAGACTTATGTGTACAAAGAGTGATTTTATCCAGGATAGCAATGCTGGAGTGAGTGATTACAAGCGTTAGCAATGTGCCTCTTGATTGAACAAGAGAACCCTTTCATGTACTTATTGAGTCTATGAAGCCCTACACAACACTGATGGATATCAATTATTACTTGATGTCAGTCAGTAATGTCAAAAATTAATGAACTAGTTAATATTAATAGACACCCTATGGAAAACCCTGGATATGTGTTGTTTTGCTTGATTTAAATGTTTGATCAAAAGAATGTGTAAAGGCAGCAAGTGCATTTTATGAGACAGAGTGAGACGTGAATGAAGTGTGTGAGACACAATTGTCTAACTGTTGACAAATGATTGTTTTGGTGGATTAAACTGTTATGATGAGAGTTATTAATATTAATGTGGTCACCATCTAGTAATCGGTTGCTCAGTTATCATATCTGTTTAAATACTATCAAGGGTGTCTATGTGGGTATAAGAGTCGTAAAACAAGGACGGGTGTGTGTGTGTGTGTGTGTGTGTGTGTGTGTGTGTGTGTGTGTGTGTGTGTGTGTGTGTGTAATTAATTAAAATATTTTGTCAAATGTGAATGTGAAGCATTATAGGTGGATAATCAAGTGACACTTGCACTTGACATCTCAAAGTTTATGATCAAGTGACTATTAAGAGATGCATGTGTATTGAGTCAGTTACATTTACTAGTAATAACATATCAACTAAGTTACTGTTATGTCTTAATTAACATCTTAGGATGTCAAATATGATGTTGTGTGTACTTGTATGTATATGGTATATTACTGTGTGACTGACTTTTGGTTGTTTGTATTTACAGTCTTGTGTGCTCTGGGTAGATGTTACCACTATCAAAACAAATCCATGGATGCCACACGATTGCTAGCAGAGAGCTTGTCAATATATCAGAAATACGTCTCAGCTAATGATGCTCGTGTGACAAGTAGTAAGTGTTGTGTGTGAGTAATTGTTGTTTTGAAAGATTTTTAACTTATTTGACAAGAGGATATAATGTTTGTCTTGCCACCAGTTTGTCTGTCTTTCTCTTGTGTCTCTTCCTGCTTGTGTGTTTGTGTATGTGTGAGAGTTTCTTTATTATTGAATTTACTGGAGTGTGCATTCTATCTTGATCTCTTCATGAATTCATGAAGGAGATACACCTGGTTACTCCATCTTGAATACATGAGATGCTCTAGGAGCTGAAGGACCGTTGTTCTTCGACGGATAGTAACGGTGATCTGCAAGTACATAGGTAGTGCCGTTACCGTTCACATACGGGTAGTTAGAAAATTGACCAATAACAATGCGTAATATGCAACGCTCCCCCAAGCGCGCGTATTCAAAATGTACTCCTAAGTAACGCAACGCGCTACGCACTTCAAATTTGCACAAGACATAGAAATTAGCGATACAACAAAGACCTGTGAGTTCGATTTTTGATTGCTTCGTTCTGCGATTTTAGAATAATATTTTTTGAATGTTTTCCGCCTCTAATGTACAACCAAACGGAATCAAAAGCAGCAATCAAAAATCCAGCCCGCATACGTTGTGCACCACCATGCCGGGGATCTGCTTGCAACGTTTCATAGTCCACAACAGAGCCGTTTCTTAGTTTTAGGCTTTCAAATCTGTCAGACGCCTACTTTAGGAACTCCCACTTTGGCACACCTCCCAAACCGCTTCCTGCTATTGCGTAAATTCGACTTTGTTTATTCTTCCGCATACACACACAGCACAAAGACAGTGCCCCAATGTCATGTTTACTCATTTCACACTGCAACGACTATATTTATTGATACACAATCACTGCAATACCATACACTGCAATATGTGTAGATATGAAACCAAAGCTGAGCATATCAGTAAGCAAAACCTGCAGTTGTTACAATGTACACCAGTTACGTTAGCTAGTAGGTTTCAAATATATAGCCTGGCCATATTCAAAACCTACTGTTACCACTAGGCATTACGTGGAGGTGTAACTGGATTTCGCCTAGCAAAATGTTTTGGGAATACAAGATACACAGAATACGGAATGACCACAGAGGACACAAGATACATGGAATAGGGAATGACCACAGATGATGACAAAGTACTGTCCTGATGGAGACCAGTCTGAATCGTCACCACCTCGTGGACGCCTCGGAGATGCTGGTGGTGGACAAGTCTCAGATGGTGGAGTGCTGACAGATGCTGCAGCACGATGAGGACGTTTACTTGCTGACTGACCCTCCTGATCTCTCACTTTCTTCCTCCTCTTTCGAGCACCTTGCTTGATCCACTCTCCTCCTCCTCAATCATCCCAAAACCGCCTGCCTCGTAACTACTCGTCTCTTTCTGCCACAACGCATCCTCCCCATGCTTCATCCCTCTCAGCACCTGTTGTCTCCTCTTGTACTCCACACTTTGCTGTCTGAGCAACTGGTTCTCCTTCTTGACATCCAGTTTCTCAAGAAGGAGTATGGAAACATCAGTGTCTAGAATTCCCAAAGAGTGCAGCACATTAGCCAATCCAATACTGCCAACATTTTGTTGGATAACGGCCAGAGATGTGCTGAGCCGAATAATTTCAAGAGATGCAAATACCCCCTTTGGGCAACGCCTCCAAATGAGAGAATGAAGAGCTTCATTAGAATTCTGCATGTCTCCGCGTTGCAATCTCTCCAGTAGGTCTTCATCGCTCAACCTCTCAAAAACTGGCTCCATGAGGTCAAGGACTTCTGGCTGTATCTCCTTTGGGGCATAGCTGGGATCGCCACGGTTATACTTACACCGCGAGCTCTCACCAGGTGGACAGTAGGAGTGGTCGTTGGCATGGTGACAGTATATGGCTGTGATGGCAGTGATCATCCCAGGTTTGTCACCAATGTGGCTTTGAATGGCTATGCCATAGTAATTCTGCAGCCTGTTGACAAGGCCTGCAGTCAACCGGTTTGCGCCCTTCAACCCCTTCCTCGTGGACTCCCCAGATGGAGTTGGAATCTCGACATCCTTGTGTTCTGCCCATACCCTCCTCAGCTGTGTCCCCATTCTCTTCTGCACGTGGCCGATGCAGTCACTCTTGGTGATGGTGACATCGTCACCTAGGGCTTTGCTGCTAGAACCGACCTGAAAGCACAACAGTCACAGTCACTTATGAACACTAAATGATTTGCATAAATTACTGACTTGAATGAGGAACTGTCGCCATCACCTATAAAGGTGGTGTACCTCAGTTTATGCAGTTCCAATGACCGGCCCCACATCAAAACCGCCCCATGCTGCTCCATGCTGTTTGATGAACCTCGGTAGTTGAGGCTGCAGGTTGGAGCGTGAGCCTCCTTCCACAGGCGAAACCTCTCAGTAGACCGATCCCAAGAGCCGTAGGACTGGCATTCTTTGCAGAACCCGGCTCTGGATTTCAAAGTCGAGCACCTTGCCTGTGACAGCTGAGATGGCAGCCTGGATGCCAAAAAGACTCTGGTGTCCTCTCTTCTGCCACGTGCCATCAGTCGACACAGCGACATCCACAACATCATCAGTGGTGGCAAAGCCAAGAAAGTCACTGTCATCATCATCATCATCACTGTCAGGACGGTATGTAGCTACAAAAACCAATTAGTCACTACCAAGTTTTTTGACATTACAGCATAATTAGTAAGAGATCAGAGGTTATTTGAAAACTATTGTGCAAACTGTGGCTGTCCACGGGCATTTTTGTACGGGGAATGTACAGTGCAATCAAATGTCCAATCATCAAGCAGCATTTGTGTCACGTGCTGTCACATGAGTCAGGTTACGCCAATCACCACGTAGGATTCGCGTCACGTCGAAGCGTGAATCAACTGCAATTTCAAAGTAATTGATTACCAGGATCAGGTACAGCAGAATCACAGAGAGTACGGAGCTCGGTAGCAGCTCTGGCCATCTGGTCCTTGACAACCGCAGTAGCCGCTGCTTCCACGGCCTTCTGGTGGGACGCAAACGGCTCGTTTGCGAGTCCGCCATGCATCCCAACCACTGCTACTAGTTTCTATATATAAAAAAATAAGTAATAAACAGAAACACAAGATATGAAAACGAAAATTTGTACCTGCATTGCAGCATGGCCACCCCCAATTTCTCTCATTGCTAGCACCATTCGTCTGTTTACTTCGAACGCCTGACCAGCAGTCACTCTCTGCGAGGAATGGCAGGAATGGCCGGTACGAACGTCAACTCCACAATACCTAGAAAGAAAAATAGTCCAGTCGATAAGTAACTCTAAGACGGCACATTCTTACTTGTTGGTGCACTCAAACAACAGTGGGAGTGCAAATCCCATCCTGTTGATGCCGATCTTCAGACGTAGGTGCGCGCTTTGGCACGTAGCACAAAGCGCAATTGGCTCTAGTTGAGCTGCCAAGTGCGACAGATCAATGAAGGTTTCTTCATTGATCTCTTCAGGTTTCACATCTCTCTTGTGGACCATTGTTTCTCTCTATTTTCTATCTTTTTGGTTTGTCTCATTATGTTAGACAAAGCACATGTAAACAGGAAACCAAATTACTGTTGCATGATGAGATACAGCAATTATATATACTGACATTATCTGTAAAGCCTGTTTCACTATATTGACACCAACGTCAGCGTTGTCCTGTTCACAATATCTTGAGACGTCACTAAGTTGCACGTCAAGGTTGGTCTGGAGTCTCGAGTCAGATTGCGTACACGTGTCTAATCATGGACAACTATTCCGATGTTGATCCTTCTCTTGCTGTTTCTCTTGCACCGTCATTCACGTTTTTTCCATTTCTAGATCCAGGAAGCTTGCAGCTCTGCTGATTCGCTAAAAATGCCCACGTGGTTACATTTGACGCTGACAACTTCCGGGTTTTGACTTTGGAATAGAACTTTGCTCTATTTTGACGTCATGACGCCGTGCCACTTTGTCCTTGTTCACAATACCTGGACGTCACGACGCTGCGTTGACATCAACATCGGCGTCAATATTGTGAACCAGGCTTAAGGAAACAGACACAAGAGTATCTAATATCTAATGCTCTAGAGGGCTTGACTTATAGCTGGTGTGCGTCAGTCTGTCTGTCTGTCCATCCGTCTGTCCGTATGTCTGTCTGTCCATTTGTCCATCTGTCTGCCTGTCTGTCCATCTGTCTGTGTCTGTCTGTCTCTTTGTTTGTCTGTCTGTTTCACTGTCGGTGTGTTGGTATGTCTCTCTGTCTGTCTGTTTCATATGTCAATTTGTTTGTTTGTGTTTCTGTCTATTTGTCTGTCTTTCATTATAAAATTGCCAGATATCAAAATATAGGCATCACTGCAAGTTATAGCATCAAAAATCTGTTGAACAAAGTAGTAAAATTAGCTTTTCTTTTCTTAAAGGGCTGGACATGGCTGACGAGCTCTACAAATTTTATATTATTATGGAACACTCTTACATGTATCAAGCACACTGATTATTGACTGTTGCTGTTGTTGCGCATGATCACACTTCACCCTGTGCACGTTTTTATAGCTACACTAGAATGGCAGTGTGCACGGGGTACGTGTTGTAGAAAACTTTCGTTTATTTAATCAGTTATCATGGACAGACTGGAACAGTGGTTGTATGTTGTGTGAGAAAGAACTCATCTCTCACTACTGCATTGAAATATATTATAGACATTGATTGTTGTCTTGCAACTTAATTACCAAGGAAAGTTGTTTTGTCTTAATTCTCATTTTTATTGCTGTTTTAGCTATGAACGTGCTTGGTAGATGCTTTATGGATCAAGGGAACCTTTCTGATGCTGAAAGAATATTGAGAGAGTGTCTGGAGATCATAAAATCTGCTCGACCAGAAGATCCTGTTGCTATTGCTGATGGTATGTGTTGATTGTCTGATACAATTGTAAGACGTCTCACTCTTACTGAACAACTCTACTCACCTCGCGTTGATTGAATGTGTTGTCTATAATATCATCATTGTTTATCTTCTTCAGTTCAGTCGTCACTTGCTCATTGTCTGTACCAACAAGGTAAACAAAGTGAATCTATTGAACTGATAAAGGAGTGTGTCAGGATTTTGAAATCACATTTCCATCCAAAGCATCTCCGTGTGGGTTCAGGTTAGTTTCTTGTCTTTGTTTTGATATCAACTTTATGTGAATTGTGAGCTTGACATGCTGATTATCATAATGCCACATGTTGTATACTGCAGTATAAATCAGTCATAATTGTCACGTGTTGTTTACAAGCTCTTGTTCTTCTCAGCTGTTTCTCAACTCGGATCTTATTTAATGGAATCAGGAAAATTGGATGAGAGTGAAAATTATTTAAGAGAATCACTTGAGATACACAGACATTCTCTCCATGAGAAACATCCTAATACAGCAATGCGTATGTCTAAATGTTCTATAATGTCAAATCAGCATTTGTGTGTATTAATCTGTCTTGATTTGTACAGCATTAAAAAGTTTGGGAGAATGTCTGATGAGAAAAGGGAAAAATGAGGAAGCTGAGAAACTTCTTTCAGAAGCTGTAGACAATGAAAGAGTTTCTCTCCCTCAAAATCGCCCGGACAAAATCTCCAGTCAGAATTTCCTCATTTCTCTTTCCCTGCATCTCTCACAATTGCTGGTTTTCTGTTTTCAGCTCTCGTGTCATGGTCAAAGAGTCTCTCAAATATTGCTGACTACACACGTGCTCATCATGCGCTATTAGAATCTCTTCAAATAATTGATATTAACAAACTTCCCAGCAACAGCTTTGAGAGATTAGAAGGTCTGATATTTGAGTGGAAGGTTAAATGTTGTGATTATTGAGTTTGTTTTGCAGTAAACCGTCTACTAAAGAGATTGAGCACTTTCCAACAGCAACAAGATGAAGAGACAATTATTCCTGAAGAGAAAGAAGGAATTGAAGAGACGGATGGTGAGGACAACCACTTTGTAGCCTTGTAAACATTCTTCCTTGTATTCTCTGTCTCACTTTTTGTTTCACCCCTGTGTGTGTGTGTGTGTGTGTGTGTGTGTGTGTGTGTGTGTGTGTGTGTGCGTGCGTGCGTGTGCACATGCGTGTGTGTGTGTGTGTGTGTGTGTGTGTGTGTGTAGTACATGTATCTGTCATGAAAGAGTCACATTGGAGTAAAATATCCAGGACACTCGGATCAAATGTTCGTCTCCGTAGACACAAACGTGATTCTTTTGGACAACTCACTCACAATTGCTTCTCTCACTCAACTCAGTAGCATACTTGATTAGAGATGGACAAGACTGCTGGCATTTTGCAACAGACGTGTACATGTAGGTTTTGTTGTTCAGTCCCAGAGCTGCACTATAGTCAGTGCCCATGGATGTCTCAGACCAAGGTCTAGGTGCATTAGAAATGCCAGTCCAAAGACTCCTCATATGACAGAGCTATCTTTAGAATAGAAGGGCTCATCATTGTGTGTGTGTGTGTGTGTGTGTGTGTGTGTGTTGCTGTAGCTCAATTTGTTTGAGAGTGTATTTGGAGAATGAAAACATCCGGGACCTTGCAGGGTTGCTGGTTCAAGTCACAGTGATGGCGAGCTATGGCATAATTTCCTTAAGCAAGAAACTTACACACAATTGCTTCTCTCGACTCAGGAGTATAAATGAGTACCTGGTCATTGACTGGGGTGAACATGACCGCTGGCTTGGCATCATGCAAGTAACATCATGTAGTAGACGGGTACTTGTGGGCCTTGGTGTCCAGTGCCAGAGCTGCGCCATAGTCAGTGCACCTGGATGACTCCGGCCAAGCTCCAGATGGATTGTAGCATTGGCCTAAGCTGTCAAGTAGCACATGGAGGCCTTGTCTCTAGAGGCAGGGGAGGTATCTCCGCAACTGACTTAAGATCGACGTCGTATGGCGTAGAGGGCTTGACATTTGTCCATTTGTGTGTGGGGGGCACGTGTGTGTGTGTGTGTGTGTGTGTGTGTGTGTGTGTGTGTGTGTGTGTGTGTGTGTGTGTGTGTGTGTGTGTGTGTGTGTGTGTGTGTAGTACATGTATTTGTCATGAAGAGTCACATTGGAGTAAAATATCCAGGACACTCGAATTAATGTTCGTCTTCGTAAACACAAACGTAATTCTTTTGGACACGTCACTCACAATTGCTTCTCTCACCAACTCAGTAGCATACTTGATTAGAGATGGTCAAGACTGTTGGCATTTTGCAGCAGACATGTACATGTGGCCTTTGACATCCAGTCCCAGAGCTGCACTATAGTCAGTGCCCATGTCTCTGACCAAGCTCTAAGTGCATTAGAAATGCCAGTCCAGAGACTCCTCATATGACATAGGAGCTATCTTTAGAATAGAAGGGCTCATCATTGTGTGGTGTGGTGTGGTGTGTGTGTGTGTGTGTGTGTGTGTGTGTGTGTGTGTGTGTGTGTGTGTGTGTGTGTGTGTGTGTGTGTGTGTGTGTGTGTGTGTTGTGCTTTCCCACTTGATATAGTTTATTATAGATTACTGTTTCTTATAGCATCTCACAGCAGTGGATCAGAATGGCTCACATTAGTAGCCAAATCACTAACTGGTGAAGCTGTTGAATTGAAAGCAAAATCGTCTGATACTGTTGCCACCTTGAAGCGTCGATTGCAAACCAAGGATGACCCTTCATCATGGGATCAATTGCTTGTTTTGAATAAAAAACAACTACACGATGAGCAAACATTAGCTGATGCAGGAGTAACCGATGGAACAATACTGAGTGTCGTTCTTTGTCCTCGTGAGTTGATCTTCTACTCAATAGACTATAGTATACAAATTGTAATGATGGTATGGTTGTAGGTGGTGTGACGGGCATGGGAGCCGATGCGGGTGAGTTATTTGTTCGAGCGTTGTCACAAGGAGCAGTCGAAGTGAGTCGAGTCAAGATTGTTATTGTCGGCAGAGACAGAACTGGCAAGACGTCCTTTAAACGATCCTTGCTCAAACAGAAGTTTCACATCATTGAACCGAGCACACCTGTGGCCATGGCAGAGTTGGCAGTGTGTGAAGCATCCAATTGGACTTTCGTCAATGACAAAGACCAGGAATTTTTAGATAAACAAATAGCTAGAGCAGCCATGCATGCAATGCATGATTCTAGTGCAAACGTTTCGGGTAGTGAAGGTGAGAGTCAATATGAGGATGGAAGAGCAGATTGGCCACATCTTCACAGTCGTGTTGATCTCGACTCGACAGTCGGTAGAGAATCTACATCAACTGATACTAGAGAAAGTTACTTTGATGAAGTGATAGTTCTAACTGAAGGGATTGCTCGTGCTATTCGAGATTTCCAAAGTGATCCTGATCTTCTAAAGAAGGAAGATTCAAAAGTTCACGTTACCATTTGGGATTTGGGAGGTCAAGAGCCACTTCTTCCTGGCCAAGGACAAGCCATCACATCGGGATGTGTCGTTTGTGTCGTATTTAATGTATCTCAGTTTCTAGGTGACAAGGCCAAGTCATTCTACTTTCCTTCTGCCGACTCGGAACCAATTCCAATAGACAACCACTGGATAGAGACAAACTATGATGCTGTGTCTTTATGGGCATCCATGACTTTTTTGGCAGGAGACGACGACAGTCGTGAAGGTCTTTACATTGGCAAGTCAAAGGACTGTGCATCGCCGGTCATGTTTTTGATTGGTACACATGTCAATGATGCTGATGAAGAAATGATTAAGCAACAGAATGAATTTCTGTCTAAAATGTTTCGTAATAAAGCATTTAAGCAGCACATCCTGCGACCATCCGATCACCGTGATGATTGGTTCTTTTGTGTTGAGAATTCAGTGTCTGACCCTGACAGTGCAAGTGAGGATGCAGGTGTGAGTGCAGTGAAGCAACTCATTGAAGAGATAGCACGTGATGTGTCACCCAAACGTCTAATACCAGCCACTTGGTCAGTTCTAGAGAAGATCCTTGATGCTCTAGAACAAAAGTTGGGCAGTGCTCTTTCCAATGTCCATGATATCATGGTTTTTGCTCGTCGATTGTGTCGTATGTCTGAAGAGAAAGAAGTTCGTGCTGCTCTGGCATATTTAGATGAAGCCGGTTCAGTCATCTTTCCTCAGGAAAGTGAGAAGCTGAATAACATAGTCGTCACCAAACCAAGCTGGATTTTCATGGTTTTCTCAGTGGTGGCATCTGTCGTTACTCTTCCTCCTCCCTTACTGAGTAAAGATTGGGATCGAGTGCGACAAGTAGGAATTGCTTCTTGGAAACTCATTGATCATCGCTTGAAGAAGGCAGGAGTGAAACATGAAGAATATGAAGATGTACTGAATCTCTTGAATTTCTTTTTCATTGTCTGCCCCAAACTTTGTTTATCTCAGTCATCAGTTCCCTATCAAATGGAATATTTTATTCCTTGTTTGCTAGAAGTCGAGTCAGAAGGTCCATTTGCAGCTGCTAATTCGGTTGCTTCTAATCCAATGTCACTCATTGTTTTGTCTCGTGATATCGAGTTTATTCCTGAGCAATTGCATTTCCGGCTGATGACGTGTTGCATTGAGAGATATTCTGATGAACCAATGTTGACACGTAATCAGTCTGTATATCGAGTTGAGAAAGATGTCAAGTTGGAACTGATCTATCACTTGAAGAAATATATTATTGTCACTATTGACACAAAACGGCCACTTAATGAAGTTGCATCTTTGTGTACAGACATCCGTCTGTTCATCACTAAAAAGCTTCATGAAGTGAAGACCCCAGGGTTGCCTCAGTTTCAGTTTTCATTAAATATTCAACCTCCCGGACCAGCCATTCCCGTGGATGTCAGCAAGTTGGTATGTATAGACAAGTATATACCAAGTGAGGACACAACATTGAGAAGAAACATAAAGAGGGACGATGTCAGCCTTGATCACAGTGAAAGAGTGGCATTAGACTGTTGGTTTTATGACGAGAAAGATGATGTATTAAGAAAAACACAAGAACAGTCCCTGACAATAACTGCAAACAGGAAATGTACAGACGATCATATTGTGAATGTAGCCAACCAAATTTCTGGTTGCTGGAAAACCCTTGTTCTAAATTTGTCACCTACATTTTTCATGAGCAAGACAAAAGTGATAGAAAAAGAAAACAGAGATGATTGTTTTATGCAAGCTGTAGCAGCACTGAATATGTGGACAAATGAATTTGGTAACAAAGCAAGCCAGGCAGCAATGATCAAGGCAATGTGTAACATCAGCTGTAGAGCTCAGGCTGAAGATGTCTTTAGTATCAGTTTGGTGGAGCACATCTGCCCACATAAATGACTGTGTTAGTCTGCACTTGTAGGCAGAGTTGTTTTGTTAAGAGGAATCAAACGTTACCTGTTTTATGTTCACATTATTCACTCACTAGTCTTACTTGATGTGCATTGTTTTCAGTTGACATATATATGGCTGTTACTATTTAGCATTTTACCTTTTGTTTTTAGAAATACATTGATATATTGACAGAGCATAGAGTGCTACGAGTTACAAAGAGAAGTACAAATGGTTATGATTGTGTAGTACAAATGATAGTGAATGGGATTTGTGGTAAATAGAGTAATAATATTTACTATGGTGATCGGCTGCAGTTCAGTTGGTGTATACAGACTCTTGCAAAATTATAAATCCACCCTACTCACGTGACGGACAAGATGTGTGAATGGTGTAAACTGATACCAGGAGTTCCTTTCATGATTACTTTGAACTACCAACATATAGCAATACTTGTGTTCTTAGATTTAGAGCTACAACTAAATAATTTTGTTCGTCTTTCACTAAAGAAATCCAAGTGCGTTTGTCAGGCAGTAAATCACAAATGTCCAATCTAAACAGTTTCCTTCGTATGCTTTCTCATACTGAGAGAACCTAACATTAAATCATCGTTAAGTTGCTAGAAATTGCCGTTTCGTCTTTGTTTGGCAGCAAATGAGCAAATTGTTTATGATGTAACAAACTCATTCTTATGATCTGTAATTGTTTAAAAAACCAAACAAAAGCACTAAATCTATGCACTAATTATTACAAGACGCAAAACTGTTGGCTTCAATGTTTTTTCTTACTGTATAACGTAGAAATTCCTAAATTCGTTACTTCCGGTTACATTCTGTGATGGCTCAGAATAGTGCAAGTTGAGACAATGGCGCCAAATTGTCCTGTTTCTATACGCTGTCGGAGCTCACAGAGCGGCGAACGTCGGTAACCCTACAGTTCAGTTATCATTTATTTCCAATTTCCGTCCTTGAATCGATTCTTTGCGTTGTCCGTGTGTAATCATGCCTCAAGGAAAGTAGTGCAGCCCCATGAATCTACAAGAAATAGAAGTCCATCTTGAGAACGAGTTGTCAGAACGTGAAGTGGCAGGAGTTGTAGGAGTCTGTCGTTGAGTGATTCAGAATGTCATCAGACGCCTTCAAAATGGCAGCATCAACTACAAAAGAAGACCAGGCCGAGGTAGAAAAACAACAACTCGAACTGACCGACATATCGAATTTGTTGTTCTTCGAGATCGCCAAGTCACTCTGCGAGAGCTTCAAGCAGACTTGACTGCCGTGACTGGCCAACCTGTGTCACATTCCCTCAGTAGACGCCTGTCAGAGAAAGGTCTCAACGCTCGACGACCTCGTAAAAATCCACACTGCGTTTCGACGAGAGAGTCGCTTCGTGCTAATTAATGACGTCAATGTTCTTGAGTGGCCGTCTCGCTCTCCATACGCCACTCCAATAGAACATCTGTAGCTCTGGCTGAAAGTGAGGGTAAATCGTCTGCACCCTCGAACAACAGCCGATCTCTGGGCGGCGGTGCAGACAGCGTGGGCGTCAATTCCTGTTGATCTTGTACAGACTTTAGTTGACAGTCTTCCCCGTCGCGTAGAAGCGATACGTAGAGCTAAAGGCGGTTGGACGAAATGCTAGATAGTAGTGTGTAAATATTAACGAGTTCTTGCTTAGAAACCAATTACACTAAACGCCACAAATTTGTTTACTATGATAAAATATTCACTTTACAGCACATGCGCAGACAAGATTTAGGAAGGTAATGATGTTTTTCCCCAACTTGGCAACTTTAAATTCTCTAGTCAAGGTGTGAAGGAGATTGAATTTAGACTTAGATAAACAGCAAATAATTTTGTAATGAAAATATAAATTAGAAGCTTCTCTGTGACTGACTAGGCGGTCAAAAACACAATAAAATGTACAACAGGTAGGGTGGATTTATAATTATGCAAGAGACAGTATACCAGTCTACTATCCTACAGGCTACAGCACAATAGATATGTCTATTAATTAATTACTGATATGCCAGCATGCAGTTCTATAAATCTACGGGGATGGCTTACATAGGGCGAGCATATGAATAGAGATTAGTAACTACTGATGTCTATGACTTCTCTACTCTAATCTACCAACCTGTTCCCAATGTTCCTTGTTGTTATCATCACACTAGTGTGGACAGAATCTTTCCACCTTAAGACTCGTTTTCAGAGTCGTCGTCTTCGTATTTCTTGCCTGTCTCGTTCTGTTTGTTATTGGATACGGACAGTTTCATCTCCATGTATGTGTTTTCAACGTCATCAAACTGGCCATTTTCATCATTTCTGTTGGGCTCGACTGTTTGTATATCCACGTGATCATGTTCCTGATTATCTTCACCTCAAGCCAACACATCGTTGTACACACCTGCTTTCTGTTCGTGTCCGTGAGTTGTGTCATTCAGTTCGGAAGCACATGGAGCATACCCCGAGCTGCCTGGACTCTAAAGATCAATGAGAAACATGTACATTACCATCTTGATGGATTATATTTATTAGATGAAATCTAAATAAACCTACTCGCTTGCTTGCCTGTGTCTGTCTGCCTGTCTGTCTGTCTGTCTGTCTGTCTGTCTGTCTACATTGTCATTTGCTTGCTTGCATACACCTTCTGTCCATGAGTTGAAATTTGAACAACAAAGTCAAACAAATTACTGATTGAGCTGTCTTGTCATCATCCACAATTCCAGCTTTCTTAGAGGAGGTGACACTCACCACTGCAGAAGTATGACCTACATCATAAACACATCACTCACGAAAAAGTATACATGACTTCTAAAAGCTTCTATGCTAGTATACCTACAACACTGAGACAACTATTGCTATAAACACAGAACTTCACTCCATTACTAGAAGTAAGAGTTTAGTTAGATAAATATTCAATTTTGAGTGCATGATGTCAGTTGTGGTACA